>NW_027497206.1:0-160202 GCF_021521415.1 Bidens hawaiensis | reverse complement strand
TTTTCGGGTCAAAATAAAATTTACATAAAACTGACTTAAAAACTTTAAAAACTTAAATCATGACATTAAAACATCATATTATTAATAATTACGCATCTTTTTCGACTTGATTGATCGTCTCTTGCTTGGTTGGTGTTAAAGGTTTCGTTTAGCGTACCGACGTACCGTTAAATCGAAATCCTTTTTCTGTGCTATAATTCACCTATCCCGAAGCATTAATACTTCGTAAATATCACTAAACATTATATACATCGTCTATAATGTAATTCCCGATTCGTTCGGGTTTCAATAACCGATCAATGATTAATTGTAATCCCAATACGATTCACTATATAATTGAGTATGATTCATACTGTGAACCATATATATTCGTATCAATGTGTTATAACTCATATAATCAATATTAAATAACACGTAAATAGTATATTCCGGCTAGGGTATACCTGAATTTGCCGGAATCGTTACATTCTCCCCCCGTTATAAAAATTTCGTCCTCGAAATTTTATGCGTCAACTACTTCCTTTTGAGGAAATAGGTGGGGGTATTTCTTCCGAAATTCATCCTTTCATTCCCAAGTAAATTCTGGGCCTCGTTGCGAATTCCATCTAACTTTGACCAACGAGATCTTATTGTGTCTAAGCTGCTTGATCTTACCGTCCACTATTTCGATGGGCTCCTCTACGAAGTTGAGCCTATCACTTATTTGAACACCCTCTAAGGGTAACACCGATGTCTCATCCGCCAGACATCTTTTCAAATTCGACACATGAAACACATTATGAACTGCACTTAGTTCCTCAGGCAGTTCTAGTCGGTAAGCTACCGGACCGATCTTTGCAGTAATAATGAATGGTCCAATATATCTAGGGGCCAACTTCCCCGCCTTTCCAAACCTGACCACTCCTTTCCAGGGTGATACTTTCAAGTACACCTTTTCACCCTTCTCAAATGACAACGGTTTTCGACGGGTATCAGCATAACTCTTCTGCCGATCCCGCGCGGCTTTCAGGTTGTTCTTAATTTCAAGAATCTTGCTGGTCGTCTCCTGGACCAGATCCGATCTAATGATCTGCGGGTCTCCCACTTCAGACCAGCAAAGTGGTGATCGGCACTTTCGCCCATACAATGCTTCATAAGGTGCTGCCTTTATACTGCTATGATAACTGTTATTATAGGAAAATTCAACGAGTGGGAGATGTTGATCCCAATTTCCCTTAAAGTCCAGTACGCAGGCACGAAGCAAATCCTCCAAAGTTTGAATGGTCCTCTCAGACTGACCATCGGTCTGAGGGTGGTAAGCTGTGCTTAGGTCAATACGTGTTCCCAATGCTTCTTGGACAGCTTGCCAAAGTTTGGAGGTGAAATGGCTATCCCTATCGGAGATGATCGAGATGGGGATGCCATGACGAGACACTATTTCATTTATATAAATTTGCGCAAGTCTCTCAGTGTTAAAAGTATTCCTAATTGGAATAAAATGTGCCGATTTGGTTAATCGATCCACGATTACCCAAATCGCATCATTTCCCCGGGATGTCTTAGGGAGGTGTGTCACGAAATCCATTGTGATTTGCTCCCATTTCCATTCGGGAATCTCCGGTTGTTGTAACATTCCCGAAGGTTTCTGGTGTTCCGCCTTAACCCTCGCACACGTCGTACACTTGCCGACGTATGTGGCTATATCCTTTTTCATTCCTGGCCACCAGTAAAATTCTTTCACATCCTTGTACATTTTATCTGATCCCGGATGTATGGAATATTTCGATTTATGAGCTTCGTCCATGATCAAATCACGAAGGTCATGGAGGGTCGGGATCCACATCCGATTTTTGAAATAAAGAATTTCGTCCACACGCTGTTCGAAATTCTTCTCATTCCCGTAAAGTCCTTCTTTAACCAATTGGCCATCTTTCAACGCCTCGCGTTGAGCGACTCGAATTAAATCTGAAAGGTTCGACTGGACTATCATCCCCAAGGCTCGCACACGTAGTGGCTTGACTCGATCCTTTCTACTCAAGGCATCGGCTACAACGTTAGCCTTGCCGGGGTGATATCGTATGTCACAGTCATAGTCACTCAGCAACTCGACCCATCTTCGTTGCCTCATATTCAGTTCTTTCTGATCGAATATGTGTTGCAAACTTTTATGATCAGTGAATATGGTGCACTTTGTACCGTAGAGATAGTGTCTCCAGATTTTAAGTGCAAAGATGACTGCTCCCAGTTCCAAGTCATGAGTAGTGTAGTTTTTCTCATGAACTTTTAACTGTCGAGACGCATAGGCTATGACCTTTTTATTTTGCATTAACACGCATCCTAACCCTCTACGGGATGCGTCACAATATACAACAAATCCATCGTCTCCGTCGGGGAGACTTAAGATTGGCGCTTGGCACAATCTTTGTTTTAGCGTTTGAAACGCCGTTTCCTGCTCTTCACCCCATTCATATTTCCGATCCTTTTGAGTCAGGAGGGTTAAAGGTTGGGCGATGCTGGAAAAGTTCTCTATAAATCGACGATAGTATCCAGCTAAGCCTAAGAATTGGCGGATTTCTTTCGGAGATTTAGGCGCTTGCCAATTCTTAATAGCTTCAACCTTACTCGGATCAACGTGTATTCCTTGGTGGTTTATAACATGACCGAGGAATTGCACCTCTTGCAACCAGAAGTTACACTTGGAGAATTTTGCATATAACTTCTCCTGATCCAGGAGCTCTAAAACTAACTTTAAGTGTTGCTCGTGCTCCTCTTTACTCTTCGAGTATATCAAAATATCGTCAATAAATACAATGACGAACTTGTCGAGATAGGGTTTACAGACTCGGTTCATGAGATCCATGAACACTGCTGGCGCATTTGTTAGCCCAAAAGGCATAACTAAAAATTCGTAGTGGCCGTAGCGAGTCCGAAACGCGGTTTTTGGGATATCCTCCTCTTGAATTCTAACTTGGTGGTATCCCGATCTAAGATCAATTTTTGAGAAATAGCTCGCACCTTGTAGTTGGTCGAACAAATCATCGATTCGGGGAAGAGGATATCTATTTTTGATGGTTAATTTGTTCAATTCCCTGTAGTCAATGCACATTCGAAGGCTTCCGTCCTTCTTTTTCACAAATAGTACAGGTGCACCCCACGGGGAATAACTGGGACGTATAAATCCCTTATCCAACAATTCCTGCAACTGGTTGGATAGTTCTTGCATCTCGGACGGTGCAAGTCTGTAAGGGGCCTTAGCAACAGGGCCGGCTTGAGGTAATAAGTCGATTCTGAATTCGACTTGTCGGGTTGGCGGTAATCCAGGAAGTTCCTCTGGAAAAACTTGTGGAAATTTGCGTACCACGGGAATATCGTCCACCCGTTTTCCTCAGAATCAGCGGCCGTCAGGCTCGCTAGATACGCCACACATCCCTGACGTATATATTTCAACACCTTGAGGTGGGATATAAATGGTATCATGGTGCCGGATTTTTCTCCCTGCACTAATACCTCCTCGTCATCCGACACCCGGATCTTGACGGTTTTCTTTTCACAGTTTATTTCTACCCTATTACGTGCCAACCAATCCATTCCCAATATCACGTCAAAACTACCCAATTCTACCGGTAATAAGTCAATCAGGAAGGATTGTTCGCTTAGAATAAAAGGGCAATTCCGAACAATCCGATTAACTATCATGGTTTTACCGTTAGCGACCTCTACGGTGTAGGGTTCTATGGTTTCACCAATAGGAAGGTTTGCTATCGAAAGGAATCTAACGGAGACAAAACTTCTATCGGCGCCTGTATCAAATAATACAGAAGCGTAATGATCAGAGACGAGGAAGGTACCTGTCACTACGCTGGGGTCCTGGCGCGCCTCGTTCGCTCCCATCACAAATGCCCGGCCTCGCGCCGGATTGGACGACGATGGCTGACCCGCGAGTTGTCTCCCGTTTCCTCCCTGATTCAGTTTCGGGCAGTTCCTTTTGAAGTGATCCGTGCTGCCGCATTCGTAGCAAGCACGGCTAGTGGTCACCATCTGGTTTCCTTGTGGGTTCTGCTGTCGGGCTAGTTGAGTTCTAAATGGTTGCGCCCGAATAGGTTGTGGTTGACGGTTCAGGTTGTTCAGATTTGTCTTACAATTTGGTGCGTAGTGTCCAACCCTGCCACACCGGTGGCACACCACCTCCTTGCACACACCACTATGGTGGTAACCACATTTCCCGCATTTAGGAAACGTTCCCCTCTGCGGTTCTTGCCTTCCGCCCGAACTAGTCATGGCATAGCTCTGGGCAGCGGGCCTAGCTCGTTTGTTTTGCTGCTTCTCTCGGATCCTATTGTCATACGTACCTCGCTTTCCCCCAGCCGACTCTCCCGTCGCCTTTATCGATCCGCTCCTTAAGAAATCATACGTGACAATACCAGCCTGTGTCACAGCACCCTCATACGTCTGGTGCCCTCCCGCGTTAACTATGCTCCTCACTACTGGAGTAAGTCCCCAAATATGACGTTCCACCCTTTTTGACTCTGGGGTGACCAACCACGGCACTAATCGTGACAGTTCATTAAACCGGTTGGTATATCCCAAGTGGTCCGCCCCATGCATCTCTAGGTTCCACAACTCATGTTCCAGTTTCTGCAATTCATTCTTTGGGCAGAAATGTTTCAAAACAAGATCCTTAAGCTCTGCCCAGGTCATGCGGTTTGTCGCCGCCTGACCTCGAGTCTGTACTATGGTGTTCCACCATGTCAAGGCATGGTCTGTGAACGTACAGGTGGCGTACTTAACGACACAATCCTCGGGACAGTTACTGATATTTACCACTGATTCTATTTTCTCTAACCATTTCACTAACCCATTCGGTCCTTCCGACCCGTTAAATTCTAAAGGCTTGCATAACATAAAATCCTTGATTGAACAACCCCTGGATGGTCCAGTGCGGTTGGTCTCTACAGTAGGGATAGGGCCATTACTGTCGGTAGCGACCACCGTAGGCGGTGCGTCAGTACTCGGCATAGTGTTATCAGTAGGTGGAGGATTAGCATTATGTTCCCCGCCATTATTTATGGGCGTTTGATTGCTCGGAGGGGTTGGATTAGACGAATTATTAATGCTGGCGGCGATGCGCGATACTATATCCGGTATCGCCGCCTCCAACTGTTGAGCAATCAAACGGCTCACATCTACTTCCGATACTTTCGTTGATCGTTTCGGTGCCATTCTACACAACATCAAGGAAACACATATAATTAATACCATTCCAAATTATGAAACACAAACACATTCCATACATTAATAAACATTAGTACATATTACACAAACATCCATTTACATACTTCCCAGTCATCATTACACAACTAAGTTTTAATACAAAGGGCCTATGTTGGTATCATCCTCGACATAACCCGCAATGGGTCAGTGCTTGAATGATACCCAAAAGTATCGATAATGATATGCCCTACAAGAGACCCCCTATGGGCCAGTGGTTGTACTATAACTAAACAAGATTCACTCCGTGTTAGTATCACCACTAACTACTTACACGGAGTATCAAAAAGCGGTTCAAGATTCTACCATCCAACACGTCTACACATGGTGGTAAACCAACCCCACCAATACCGCCACCAGCACCACCAATACCGCCATCATAACCCGCATTCGGGTTTCCATCTGATCGATCAACCAGTGGGAGTATGAGCACTCCCTTTTTAACTGGTTAATAGCATACTGGTGGTCCAGTATGCTGTCCCCGAGGTACGCCCGCCTCTGTACCCCCACGACCAGGGCGGCAGAGTGCTCGTTCACCTGCTCGGTGAGAACACGTAGCCAAGCCGCCAAGTCCCGCTCCTGCCTTGGCAGACCCCACACAGGTAGGGTTGCAGGCTCGGGTTGGGGGCGGGAAGACTCGCCCCGGTGGTATGTGGATCTGGGTGGGGTAACAGTGGGCGGGACATATGGGGCACTGATCCGCGCCGTGAGGCGGGGACCGTGTCTGGGGGGAATCGGGGTGGTCTGTGGTGCGGGCGGGGTAGGAGACCTGGTAACCCTAGCAGGGGAGGGTACACTAGCACTCCTAGCTGGGGTGGTCTGTCTAGAAGTACTATGACTAGCCTCCGAAGGCTCGGAGCTGGGTGCTACACTTGGGCTTCCAGAGGCCCCGGAACTAGCCTCTTCCGGGTCCTCTTCCGTCGACACACTAGGTGTTCTTGCCATTATACCTGCACACAAGTTAACAAACATATAGTCCTTTTCGTAGTGTAATTCATAATTAAATTAATCATGCACTTACTTATACAGTTTTGCCACATAATAGTATTATTATACATTTACACATATGTTGCCAATTTTACCTATTTAAGTCCCCCGTGACTTCCCCTGAATTCCCTCGTGCAGACAAGTCTGTTATTATGTTCCGGACCATAATAACCCACTTGTCCATCCAAGTTCATCCCGATCTCGTCACAATATATTATTAGTTGATATTCAGATCCTATAATACTTGAGCTACTGGTTATATTTTAGGTATCTTTTTCAGACATCCTAATTCTTTATAACCAATGGCTCTGATACCAAGTTCTGTAACACCCCGTAACCGCAGCGGAAACGTACACGGGATGCAACAGACACATCTGATATCAACAGCATTGCTTATAAAGAAAATACCACTACATTAATTTATAACATATTACATTGTTGCGAGTTTCATTACTGTCTAGGTGTTACACACATATTTTACCGATAAGACATTAATAAATTCATTACAAAACTTAGAGCAGCAAGCTTCCAACAGTTAGCACAGATAGTTAAGCACATATCAATCATTCCAACTTGGGCATACCTAGAAAACATGTAAAGAAAACGGGTCAACTACGAATAGTTGGTGAGTTTCACTAATTTAAATAAACACTGACAAATCATTTTTAATAATCATTTATTAAACATATAATCATGCTGGGAACTATGTTACCCCAGAACATTTCCAATAACTTTCTGGGAACTATGTTACCCCAGAACAATAATAACCCCTGGGAACTATGTTACCCCAGAACAATAACAACCCCTGGGAACTATGTTACCCCAGAACAATAATAACCCCTGGGAACTATGTTACCCCAGAACAATAATAACCCCTGGGAACTATGTTACCCCAGAACAATAATAACCCCTGGGAACTATGTTACCCCAGAACAATAATAACCCCTGGGAACTATGTTACCCCAGAACAATAATAACCCCTGGGAACTATGTTACCCCAGAACAATATAACCCCTGGGACCTATGTTACCCCAGAACCATAATAACCCCTGGGAACTATGTTACCCCAGAACCATAATAACCCCTGGGAACTATGTTACCCCAGAACAATAATAACCCCTGGGACCTATGTTACCCCAGAACCATAATAACCCCTGGGAACTATGTTACCCCAGAACCATAATAACCCCTGGGAACTATGTTACCCCAGAACCATAATAACCTCTGGGACCTATGTTACCCCAGAACCATAATAACCCCTGGGAACTATGTTACCCCAGAACCATAATAACCCCTGGGAACTATGTTACCCCAGAACAATAATAACCCCTGGGAACTATGTTACCCCAGAACAATATAACCCCTGGGAACTATGTTACCCCAGAACAATAACACATTATAAACATTTTATATATTCTATGCATCAGTCCATATATATATATAAAAGTACAAGTATTTCCATACGATCGGTATGTACTTAAATACTTTAAATAAGACATGTTTTCCGCCCCGGGAAAATATAATTAAAACAATTCATTAAAAGGGGCTCGTGAAAACTCACCTTGTTGTGAGTCGGTGAGTAATATAAGGAACAGCTACGTGCCTGGATCTGTAATATAATATCTAGTCGTTACTATATAATTCCCATAACTTAAATACGTATCAATCGGTACATCTGGGAACATTGTTAACCCAGTACTGTACTCGATTCGGGGACAATGTTAACACCGTGACACTTCTAAGGACTCAGATTGACATTGCTTAGAGTTTGACAGTCAATTTAGTTAAGGTGATGAAATTATAGCTCGGTTTGACACCCCGTTTGGCCGTGGGGCCCATTTCCGGTATTTCGGTGCCGAAAACGGTAAAATCGGGTAAAATTACCCAAATCATCCGAATTATTTTCGGATGATTTATTTTTACTTAATTTACTTAGATTTATGAAATAGTCTATTTTTAGAGTTTTCATGTACCAGTCAGCTCGCTTATGCGAACTTTGCCGGTTTACACGTTTTAAGCTTTAAAAACTTGTTTTTATGTTCTTTTTAGCACAAATAATTACCCGATTAGTCTCGGGTCTTGAAATTTTGCACAAAACTTAATTTGACAGAAAGGAATTTTGTAAAAATTTTCCAGATTTATTTTCTTATATTTATATTTATTTATCTATTTTTAAATCTTATTAAAATACTAAATATATCAAAAATACCAAAACACTTTAGAAAAATCCCAAGTTTTTCTGGGATGATCTTTATCATCCTCATAACTTTCTGGAATTTTCCCAGATTTATTTTCCTACATTTACATTTATTTATCTATTTTTAAATCTTGTTAAAACACTAAATATATCAAAAATACCAAAACACTTTAGAAAAATCCCAAATTTTTCTGGGATGATCTTTATCATCCTCATAACTTTCTGGAATTTTCCCAGATTTATTTTCCTACATTTACATTTATTTATCTACTTTTAAATCTTGTTAAAACACTAAATATATCAAAAATGCCAAAACACTTTAGAAAAATCCCAAATTTTTCTGAGTTGATCTTTATCATCCTCATAACTTTCTGGAATTTTCCCAGATTTATTTTCCTACATTTACATTTATTTATCTATTTTTAAATCTTGTTAAAACACTAAATATATCAAAAATACCAAAACACTTTAGAAAAATCCCAAATTTTTCTGAGATGATCTTTATCATCCTCATAACTTTCTGGAATTTTCCCAGATTTATTTTCCTACATTTACATTTATTTATCTATTTTTAAATCTTGTTAAAACACTAAATATATAAAAAATACCAAAACACTTTAGAAAAATCCCAAATTTTTCTGGGATGATCTTTATCATCCTCATAACTCCCTGGAATTTTTCCAGAATTTAAAACTTATTTTTCAAGCCATTTTCACCCAAAACCGAGCTAGAAAGCCCTAGAACTCGTTTCACCGAAAAGCCTACTTAGACTTTTCCAACTGAGCTCAAATTTTGTGGGTGACTTTTATATGTTATAAAAAGCTTATCTTAAATTTTCCGGAATTTTTCATCATGTTTTGCTATTTTTCACTATTTTTGGCCAAAACCGAGCATTAAATTCACCAAATATTCATCTTTTATCCAAAAATTACCAAAAATTCACAGATCTCATATTTTCATGTGTAGATCATCTCTGTGAAATTTCGTGACCCGACTCTAAGCACACGTAAATCTGTCCATTTTTTCATAACACACGAAAACCGAACTATCTTGTGTTTTCTAGCTTTAGATCGCAAAGATCTCGGTTTCTAGCCTTTGCTAGCCGCTAGATACAACACTTACAAGCACATCAACACCACACCAAGCAAGTTATACCCACAATCAAGCCATTTCTTTCCTAGTGTCGGTTTTTAAGTAAAAACAAAGGTTTTAACCGTAGAAATCCATTCCCGACTCTTTTTACTCATTTCTTGGACCAAGATCCCTTGTATAACATGTATACATCTCTTGATCATGCAAGAGTCGGTTCCATCTCGGTTTTTCACCCATCTTTCACTTGGAAACTCATTTTAACAAGATTTTAACCGTAAAATTTTATTCTAAACACTTTTAACTCATTACTTGGATCAAGATCCTTTGTATAACTTGTATACATCCCTTGATCATACGAGAATCGGTTTTATCTCGGGTTTTCACCCGTCTTTCACATGGAAACCTCCTTTTCTCAATATTGTAGAATTAGAAACAAGATTTAAGCATAAAACCATGTTTATACCTTGAAGATCTTGGTGAAAAATGGATGATCTTGGTTGTGTTCTTGAAAGATATGAAGGGATTTTGGGAGAGTTTTTGATGGAAAAAGAAAAAATGAAAAGTGTGTGTGCATAAACAAGGCCGATCGGCCTACATTATGTGTGGGGTGGGGCCCACACATCCATTCTAGGCCACACATTCAGATTTTTGTAATCCGGATGATGTTTTGGATAATCTGGTTCAGTTCGTTTCTCGTTTAAACTCGTAATTCGGCTTGAAACGAAATTAAAATGGTCGTTTTTCGGGTCAAAAAAAAATTTACATAAAACTGACTTAAAAACTTTAAAAACTTAAATCATGACATTAAAACATCATATTATTAATAATTACGCATCTTTTTCGACTTGATTGATCGTCTCTTGCTTGGTTTGGTGTTAAAGGTTTCGTTTAGCGTACCGACGTACCGTTAAATCGAAATCCTTTTTCTGTGCTATAATTCACCTATCCCGAAGCATTAATACTTCGTAAATATCACTAAACATTATATACATCGTCTATAATGTAATTCCCGATTCGTTCGGGTTTCAATAACCGATCAATGATTAATTGTAATCCCAATACGATTCACTATATAATTGAGTATGATTCATACTGTGAACCATATATATTCGTATCAATGTGTTATAACTCATATAATCAATATTAAATAACACGTAAATAGTATATTCCGGCTAGGGTATACCTGAATTTGCCGGAATCGTTACACAAGCTTATTTTCCCATAACTGATTTCTGAACGCGTAAACAACCAACTTGGCCCAGCTGGGAAAAAGGGAATCTGAGCAAAGTTCGGTTTTAAGTATTAGACATTGAACAACATCACAACCTAAGCCTATTGCCACTTTCTGGGCGTTCCAGCTATACCCAAATTAGTTATACAGCCCAGTTTAGTACTGAGATTATAATAATATTAAAATATTAATATTATTATAATATGGACTATATGGACTAAGTGATAGCAAGGGAAACGAACCCCGAGCTGACCTCGCACTGAGTGCCTACAAGACTGTGAGTTTCATGACCCCACTCTTTAAACTATTTTACGAACTTTTTGGGGTGGAAATCATGTTTATACACGTTATCTATCTGAAAACGATTCAGGATATAAAATATCTGAACTTTTATATATGAAAAGTCCCTACAAACATAATGATTGACTACGTGCTGATGAAAGATGATTATTATCGTTGATTGATATATTGAGTGGAGATAATACGAATTGCAAAACATAATGAAATTACACGTGACAGCATGTTTATACAAACACGTTATGTAATGTTAAACATAACTAATTTGGGAGACAACGTGGTTTGTAATGGCCATGGGGATAACGTGGTCTGTGATGATTATGGGGCTCTTGTGGGCGGAAGGGGGGCCACAATAGTAACAAACTAAAGTTGAGTATGACCTATGAGCCAAGTTCTGCTGCAACTTACTAAACTAAAGTTGAGTATGGCCTATGAGCCAAGTTCTGCTGCAACTTACTAAACTAAAGTTGAGTATGGCCTATGAGCCAAGTTCTGCTGCAACTTATAAACTAAAGTTGAGTATGGCCTATGAGCCAAGTTCTGCTGCAACTTATAAACTAAAGTTGGGTATGGCCTATGAGCCAAGTTCTGCTGCAACTTATTAAACGAACTAACTTGATTATGACACGAATGTTAAGAAAATAATGTGATTATGCGTATTGTGGGCGGATGGGGAGCCACAGTATTTGGTGATACGTGATAAATACTATATGTGTTTATGTGTCTATATACATGCTATGTGATTAGCCGTAGGAAATACTATGTGTAGAATATACTAATTATTTGCGTGTACACTATATAATGTTTGAGTTTACGTGGAATCATTGTGGGTGGAAGGGGGACCACAGTGGTTGATGTTAACGCGGAACCGTTGTGGGCGAAAGGGGGGCCACAGTGGTTGAGTTTATGTGGAACCGTTGTGGGAGGAAGGGGGTCCACAGTGGTTGGTTAAACACGGAAATTGGAAACAGTCAGTACGAACAAACAATCACGATTTTACCGAAATTTCGAATACATATTATAAACTTACATGTGTGCGTATGCACACAAAAAGATATGGCTGTACATATTTATACAAACTGAAATACATATTTTTACATACGCGCGTACATACAAACTATGACTGTGTGGTACGCAGAACTGATTTCGGTAAACTTATGAAACTCACCAACTATTCGTAGTTGACCTGTTTTAACATGCTTTTCAGGTAATCAGATATGAGAAGTAATTTCCTGTGCGTTACGTGTCTGATTGGTGATTGATGTCATGGGCATTTGAGTTAGAAGTAAAGTAAGTGAAGAACCGGTTTGATTGTATCACCTAGTTTTTAAAAGAGATTAGAACGATGTAATATATTGTAAATTAGTTAGTAATGTTACTTTATGAACAATGTATTTGATACTAGTTGTATCTGTTGCATTTCCGTTTTACGCTTCCGCAAATCGCTTAACGGAGTGTGACAGTAATGGTCCTATTGTTTCCTATTTTTTTATTTGCTGATGATGTTATGATATTTGGGGAGTGGTTGACATTTAATTTTCTAAACTTGAAGAGAATATCGAGGGTGTTTCATATTTGTTCCAGTTTGAAAATAAATATAAATCGACTATGATGGGTGTTGGTGTGGAATGGAAAGAGGTGAGAAGAATGGCGGATATTATGGGATTCCAAGCGAGTGTAATTCCTTTTACATATTTGGGAATTCGTGTGGGAGCAAATATGAATAGAATTGCCAATTAGGAGCCAGTTTTGGAGGTGATGCGGTCTCGGTTAACCAAGTGGAAGGCAAGTACTTTATCGATAAGGGGAAGGGTTGTGCTAATTAAATCAGTTTTTGAAGCTTTGCCAAATTATTATTTTTCGTTGTATAAGGCTCCTATGAAGGTGTTGGAAAATATAGAATCGCTTATTAAGAACTTCCTTTGGGGAGGCACTGAAGATGTCAAGAAACTATAGTGGGTTGCTTGGAATAGGATTACAAGGCCAAAGAAGGAATTTGGTTTGGGTTTGTCGAGGTTGTTTGACTGTAATCGAGCTTTAATTTCCAAATGGGTTTGGCGATTTCGAACGGAACCGGAATCTTTATGGAAGAAGGTCGTTGAGGCTATTCATGGTTCTAGTAGGAAATGGGAGTGATATCTGGTTAAAAAGAGCTTGACTAGTGTTTGGTCGAACATTGTCAAAGAAAGTCACAGATAACATATGCATGGTTCGTCCTTTAATGAGTTAATCAAGTGTTCAGTGAGGAATGAAAGGTCAGTGAGGTTTTGGGTCATGGACGGACAAGGGGAGATTGATGAATACAGTTCCATATCTTTTTAAGTTGGAAGAGAGAAAGATCTGTTTGGTTTCTAACATTTTAAATCAGGAGGATATGATTACTTTGGTGAATTAGTCGTGGAAGAAGGCTCCAGAGTCGGAGATCGAGTTAAAGGAATTTGAGGAATTGATGGAGGTGATTCATCGGGTATCGCTAATCAAGTGTGTAGATGATTGGAGATGGAACGGGTATAAAAACAGGTGTTTTTTTGTTAATGCGGTTAGAAGGTGGTTAACCAGAACTAATGTGGATAATGGAGATGCAGTGTTCGAGTAGTGTAAGTGGTTACCGGATAAATGTAATATATTATGTGGATAGCTTTGTTGGATCGGCATCCTACAAAATTGGCACTAAGGAGATGGACTATTTATGTGGATAACAGATTATTTGTTCTATGTGAAGATGGGGAGGAGTCGGTGGATCATGTGTTTACCGGGTGCGGATTCCCTGTGGGGGTGTGGGAAGGTATATTAAGATGGTGTGGTTTACCCAGTTTTTTTGCTTTTAGCTTAAAAGATGTGATGGAGTTGCATAATATGGATGGTTTGTCTACTTTTCGGAAGGAGATTGTGAGTGGTGTGATCATTGCGTGTTGTTGGAGGATTTGGAAAGCTAGAAACGAGCAAAATTTTGATAATAAATGAGGTAAGGTGGTAGAGATTATAGCGGATGTAAATGCGCTTACCTTCTTATGGTTTAGTGATGAGACCTAAAATATACATAAAATTATATAAATATTTCATACATGTTGAATAGTTTTTGGGTTAATAATTATTTTCAATGAATTCATATTTGAAATTTAAAAAGATTAAGGGTAAATGAGGTAAAATATGAATTTTATCATATCATAATAAATAATTTGAATATAATAGGTTAGGTTCAAATAAGAAATTTGATTTTCCTAAGAAAGCAAGGAATTAGGGTATTTTAGTCTAATACTTTAATATCAAAACCCACTTACTTTAATCTCAAAATCCACTTAAATTAATTTCAAAAACCCACTTACATAAAACCCAATTACATCTTCACTCATCTCTTACAACCACCACCACTCCACCGCCCACCGCCACCACAACCGTCACCCACCGCCACCACCTTGCCGGAAAAGTCCGAAAAAACATAATGAAAAACACAATGAAAAAACACAATGGAAAAATACACTATGAAAAAAAAACACAATGATAAAAACACAATAAAAAACAAAATTGTATGACACAATGTAAACAAAACAATGGAAAAACACAATGAAAAAAAACACAATGAAAAATACTATTGTATAACACAATTTTGTAAAACATAATTCGGTAAAATACAATTTGTAAAAAACCCACTAATTTTTTTTATTTTTATATTACAATATTGTACTTATATAAAAGATAAAAAGACACTCGTTATTGTGGTGAATTTGTTTTTCAATAAAAACGTCGTAAAAAAAAGTTATGGACGTTTTAAAATGATGGGGGAATTTGGCACGTGCCTTGCATGTGGAGAGAAAAAGTCAACAAATGTGTTATTCCTTTTATGCTCTTTAACTTGTGTTCACACTTGATTTCTTCATAAACTAATCTCAACCCTCCATATTCAAAATCAATGGACAAGATTACTTCTTCTCCTTTCTACAAAAACTATACTTCCTATTATAACATAACCCTTTGAATAATAATTAATCAAGTTGTAATTTTGGTAAAGATCTCATGAGTTTTCAAAGAAAATTAATTAAATAAGGAAACAAATAATATTGTAATATTTTTAATTGTTTCCTACAGTGATTTAATCATAAAACCAATGAAGACATATTACTTATTCTATTTATGTCTATATAATCAGGCACAGTTAAGAATTGAAATATCGTATAGCCTGATAATATTTACATGGCGATGGGCTTCACTTCCAGAATCTTCCACGACTTTTAGGGTTTGGGCTTGATATTTTCCTATTTTAAGACCCCTAAACTCAACCTTAATCATGACCTGAATACCCTAGCTGACTTGGACAAATTTGGGCTCAAGAGGAGATATTTCCGAGGGTTTGAAGGCTAGGAATCATTCGTCGAAGTGCTTATCATCCAAAGACGAAGACCACGGGTTTTATCGCCTTAAATCTTCCGTTTTTATTTATTTTCGCCATGAGTTCCTTTATTATTGTCTTGTTTTATTTTATGATACTAGGCTAAACATTATGGACTGCCTAGGCTTATGATGAACCTATTTTGAAGTTGTGTTTTGATTTGGGATTTATTTATCGTTATGGTTTTTATGATTTAGTAAAAGGTTTAATCATATTAAACTGATGCATATGGATACTTAGGATTGATTGATTGTTATTATTCCATAGTTGCGTAGATTATTGTTTGTCATTAAGATAGGTTGCTATTAGGTAATCTACTTTGTGTTTTTGACTATTTTATGATTGATATGCATTAAGATCATAGGAATAATAATTATTAATTAATTAAACCTAAGTGTACTGCTAACCTAAATCTGTAAAGTGCTAGGTTATTGATAGATCTTTATTATTTGAGCTTCCTGGATTTAGTTCTTCGTAAGGAGTCCATCTAGGTTTGATTATTTAATTATTATCTATCAAATCAATTAAATATATTAAACTGCCTTTGATTTCCGCGCTGTAAGGTAGGATTACGTATAAAGGAACCGAGTCATAAATAATTAGGTGACTTAAGGAAACTTGATTTTTAATACTGTTGTGCGTTAAAGCTTATTAGAAACTCATAGGTGTCTCTTGAAAAGGGTCAGGGGTCCTGTTCGGGTTTTCTCTTAGGTGTCTATTTTACGATCCCAGTCCATAACTTCATATTTTCCTGGTTAATTCATAACTGAAATTTAAGGGATTCTAGCCTAGGTAGTTTTCTCATCATCATATTAATTACTCAAACTTGTATTTTCGTTTACTTTACTTATTTTCCTTAATTAGTTTTAATTTAGTATTTTAAACAAAGCCTCCATTTTTACAAACAAATAGTCGTGTCAGTATTAGTTGAGTCTAATTAACTAATAAACGTAGTTTAAAGAGTCTTGTGGGTTCGATATACGGACTTACTTAGCTTTACTAGAGTCGATCAGTTCACTTGCCAGTTAGTAGTTTAGTTGAGTTTTAGAGAGTCTAGAGTATTACTTAGTGTATAGATTAGCGTAATTTAGTTAATAATTATTAGACTACTTCAAGCACATCATTTAGTAATAGGCAAATAAGTAAAGATAAGGATTGGAAGTCGTGGTGTAATTTGTTTTTGATGTAATGTTGTAGGCGGCCCCTTCTCTCTGTCTTGGAGATTAGGTGGTTTTCGCTTGTGTTTCAATAAAGTTCACTTCTAAAAATATATATATATATTTGAAGTTCCTAATTTTAGAATAAACAAAAATTAAACCATGAATACGTAATCAATTCCAATTTACACATAAATCCTAAATCCCTAAGCAATTCCAATTTACACATAAACCCTAAATCCGTAATAAATTCCAATTTCCAAATTCGATAGTAGTCGTAACCCGCATGTTCGATAAAGATCCTTAAACGTATGAGTTCAATAACGAATGATTAACTTATAAAGTACGAGAACTTAACCTGGCTCGCTTAAGAAACCTGTTAAACCATAAGCTTGTTAAGGAACGTTAAACAAAACAAACCGGTTCATTAAACCAATAAAGTAAGCGTTGTTAAAGGTTATAAGTTCGATTTCGTTAATCGGTTTCTTAACTTACGAGTTCAGTTCGGATTCGTTCAAGTATAAGTCGAATCATTCGCAAAGAAAGAATATAAAATAATAAATGATAGCGAACTAATACGTGTTATTTAATAAACAGTCAGTTACCCCATGATGCCCACATTACGATTAACTCAGAAAGGAATCGTCTACAGGTGAGTTCTAGCCCCCCTTTTCCTTAAACGTTTTGGGGCTGTATGCATACTCAAGAAAGAAGATAAAAGACGATCGAGATATGTTTTAAGAGAGAAAGTAAATGTGTAGATCAGTAATAAAATTATTTAACTATTAATGTACTAATGTTAAGAATGTATTACGAACGTGAGTAAATCATGATGCGGGCATCATGGGGTCCTAGTACCTTATACCTGTCCACATCACGAGTACTCGTGAATGGTATGCAGACACGTACACAATAGACAGATGCTCTACTTAAGGAAATGGCAGAGTGCAATGGACGGGAAAGCACAGGCACGAGTACAATAAAGGACTAAAAGCCTATACTATGCTCGGGCACGTATTGTGATAGTAATGTGGTATAGTTATAGATACAATGAATTGATTGATTTGAATTATATGTATAAGATGATCCAATTATGGATACAATGGTAAGATGGTCCAGTTATGGATACAATGGTAAGATGGTCCAGTTATGGATACGAAGAATGATATGGTCCAGTTATGGATACAGAGAATAATGTGGTCCAGCTATGGATACAAAAGATAACGTGATCAAGTTATGGATATTATGGTGAGATGGTCCAGTTATGGATAAATTAGGGATACTAAGTATAGTAGCTATTAATTATGTACGTATATGTAGTATGATTGCATGGCATGATAATTTTAAATGCATAGATATATGTTGTGTAGAATGTATGGTCCAGCTATGGATACTAGTAGCATGGGTAAATGTTAGTGGATAGAACAGAGAGAAGGTAGGGAGCAAGCCATATCGAATATTTGCATAGAATAATAATATGTACATTGATGTGAATGGATGTTATACAGAGAAGAATGGGTGCATGTTCATGCGTAGAGCCTTCGGGCCTCATGCATGCAACGAGTTAGGATGGCAAATCCGTCTAACTTGATATGGTTCGATTACAAGTAAGAATAGAAGGCCCGATTATGAGCAAGTACGTACGAGACTAGTTATAGCTGAGTGTTACATTGCGTAGGAATGTTTAAAGAATGCGATGTAATTATAAATCAAAATTTTATGAAAAGAAAAAAACGTTAGAACTCACTCAGCGTGTAGCTGATTTTTAGTATGCATGTAGGTATTATTGATGACGTGGCAAGCTTGGGGTGCACACGAGGCTATCCATATTGAAGATCTAGCTAGAGTTAGAAGTATTTATAAAAGTTTAAATTTCCACTGCGATTTGTATCGACTTCCGCTGTAACAACCTACGTTCATGAGTAAATCCAACGCTAAAGTAGGACACCTGGGCTCGGGACTTACAATAGGAGACGGGCTCATTCGCTATCTAGGCATAGGGAATGAGCCACATTCGTCATGCCATTCGTTAGACATCCCCTTAGCAAATGACCTTATGTGTTATCTCTCTCATTCATTAACATTCCCTAACGAATGAGGCAACAAAATTGTTCATTCACTATACAAGCCATAGTGAATGTACTATACATAGTTACAAAACTAGCCCCTATACATTATATCTATTACAAAATACGATAAACAATAAACGAGACGAATACTAATGTATCAACAGCTATAATGAACAACATAGAACACTTTCAACAGTTTGCACTAAACTAACAGTGTTCTGTGCTCTAGACTTGTTCATCAGCAGTTCTTGAGTTGTAACACCTTTTCTTATTAATAAATATGAGGTAGACGTATAGTTTTCCCCTTCCGAAGTTTTATTCCGAAGATCCTACCAAGGATCAAGGGTTTTTTCTCTCTATATCCTGAGCCATTTTACACACACACACACACACTTGCAATATTGTGAAAAACATGCTACCTCACTTACAAAGTTTGATCGCTAAATTGTTTAGGTAATTTTTGACCAAAACAGGATGTGTGCATGTGTGTATGTGTGTATGTATGCAATGTATATACGCATGCATGTATGTAATAGGTGTACATGTAGATTACCGACGGAAATGAACCAAGCGAGAGTTATTTGTTTCGAAAAATTATAAATCATTAAAATAATTTTAAACAAAATTCTGAGCTAATACGGTGTGTAGAGGTCTACATGCAACATATAGCTCATTCCCGGGAACCAGGCGTATGGGTCGGACAGGCTGACCTATACGCCACCACTCCCGTACGTACATTGCGTTTGGCCTCCACGCTGTGTATGTTCCCCGGGAATGGCTGGCATATAGGTTAGCCTACCGGACCTACACGCCACTTTCCCAAGAGTACGATGCGTTGCCCTACACACGACGTACAACGCCACCCCAGCATTCTCTTACACACACAATATGATTTTGGCATATTTAATTTCATACGCCTCGTATAGAGCTATACGGAGGAGGTATGGGTTTATGAATAATGACTTGGGTGTCCAATAAGCACAACCTTTTCAAATACCAAGTGATATACGGATTCCAGCACATTAACACATTTGTTTAAGATCTAACATTAATGGTTTCAAAAATAAAGATATCATTAAACTAAGTTATGAAGTTTATTGCATGGCACACCTCTAAGTGCTTTTGTAACGCATGACCAACGTGAAACGAATTATGTGTATAATACGCTTTGAGTATGCAAAACCTGTTACAGAAATTGAAGTATTAAAACTAATTTCTTAATGCATCCTTAGAACAAAGAAAAATTGGTTTGAAATAATCTAACTATTTACGATCAACAAATAACAGTTTCAACTAACGACATGACTGACGGCGGTTACATCTTTTAACATATTTGTTTTCAGCGGTTCGCGACTAACAAAATCCTAACGGCGTTAGCTGCAGGTAACCAGAAAAATGTTTACCAAAATACTCACATTTTTTCGCCGGAAAACTCAACCTGAACAGTACCACCAACTAACTCACCACCAAGCAACCACTGACACTTGAGCACCACAAATTGACTCCGACAGTGGTTCTACGGTTCCGATAACCTCAATATTTGGGGTTGTTGCTAGAAAAAGGTTCCTAAAGGTCCGATCTAAGGCTACAAAGAGGTTTGAACCGAAAATGTTGAGTTTTCTGGCAAAAAAACGTCATTTTTCTGATCAAAAAATGTTTTCCCAATTTTTTTTTTTTTTTGGGGGGGGGGGAGGGTGGTTGACCACCTCCGCCCCGACACCCGGCTAGGCATGATTTTTTTTTTAAATGTATACATATTTTTAAGTAAACAAATATATAATTTTAATCTTTAAACACAATTACACAACCAGTAGCTTGATGTGGTAGCAAAGGCGTATCACTTCTAACTAAAATGTTATGAGTTCTCGTCTCACTTGAGATATGTTTTTCTTTAAGCAACCCAAATCATACCAAGAAAGTCCATTTAAAAGTTTAAATGTTTAAACAACAAAAAGCGCCCTTTTAGTTAAAGCCCGAAATTTTATTTCGCTTTCAACTCAAAAAAAAATTAACACATCTGAGAGCCTGGCCCTGGTGTTCATAGTAAACATTCTTGGAATTTTTTTGGCATGGAAACTTCTTTAGCTTGTTGAGAAGAATGAACAATCTGGAGATTTTTCCAAAAATAATTCACTTATGGATTTTTTTTTTCTTTTTTAAGAAGCAAAGAACTAACCTGAAACTCTGAAAGTAGAGTTTGGTACTTGGATTTTGACAAAACTTTGTACCTACAAATCAATAATCGATCAAATTATTATTATTATTATTATTATTATTATTATTATTATTATTACTATTACTATTATTATTATTATTATTATTATTATTATTATTATTATTATTATTATTATATTGTTTTCAATCCGATAACCTACCACTATGCCTCACTATGCGTCTATGCTTGTCAGGAATTAGAAGCATTTTATATAGGATCTGTTAGTATCAAGCCTACAAGTCTAGCTAAATGACTTAAATCTCTATATGTTTGGTAAATATTTTTAAGGCTAAACATATTTGGTAAATAAGAATTCAAGAAATATAATTGGTTTGTTAAAATGTTGGATTGAAACTTAACCCATATGGTAAATATTTATTTTCATATTAATTTTTTTAGAAACTACACATTTGGTTACTAAAATTTTTCAATGAACCCCCCTCGACAACTGCGCGCCCGTAGTAGTGTTTTCAAGCGGCACAAATTCAGACCTCGGATATAAAACTACACAAGTTAACCAAACATCACAAACAACCAATGATATGGATATTCATAGTCACACGAGTCTTGAAACACAAGCATAATCTATATAATATATGGGTCGTGTTTAGGTTCATCTTAAATCTATCAGTTAGAAGCCCATTAACCCAACACAATTAGCACCCCTAGATTTACATATCAACATACTTTTGAAACACATTAGTAAGAAGCTTCAACTTCATCAGTTGGCACAGACGACCCGTTTGGAGGGTCATCAGCCCGCAGCTGAGCAGAAACATCGTCAACCGCCGAGTTCAACTGAGCAATCTTTTCAGTTAATATCTTGCGTGTTTTCTGTTCCATTAAAACCAATATTGTCACAATAGTTATCTAAACCATTGAATAAAACAAACTGGCCCGTTTGAGACAAAACACAACTCAAAGTGATCCAACCCGACCGGTCTGTTCATTTCTAAGCGGTACAAAATGACCAACAAATTTTTACCTCCAACGCTTTCTCTTCATCATATATGAACTTTGGCAGCTTCCGCATTAAATCTTTTCGGTCCGCCCCTGCAAGCGCCTTGCTTATCTGCAGCATGGAATTATATACCTTAAACTTGTGGCTTTCAAAACCTGTTGCTTATACACAGTTTTATGTTTTTTTAACATCAGTAAGATCAGGTTTGTCATTCAAAAGGGGGTTGCGGCACAACTTGTTGTCCGTTTACCTGCCTCTATCCTTTATGAAATAAATTATATGTAAAAAACTAAAGATACATTATGCGATATACCATTTTTTGAATTATATAAAGATTTCATTCCTAGAATTATTTATTGGTTGAGAAAATAATCCACGGGGAGGGCAATTTATGTATAAAATGAATTATTATATAAAATGGCCAAATACCATAAAAACCAACATACTTTATGCTTTCTTTTACAAAAGTCCCTCAACAACCTTTTGCACATTAAAGTCCCTCTAAATGTTGAATTTTAAAAAACTGTGAATTTTCTTAAGCAGCTTGGAACCGGTGCATCCAAAATGTTTAAACGAGAATAAAAATAAATAAATAATCCACGTAAGAAAGAAAAACAACATAAACAAAACAACCGGATATAACGGTTCCAAGTTGTTTAAAACTTTTTTTTCACACTTGTTTAAATTTAACATGTAGCTGGACTTTAATGTGCAAAAATTGTGGAGGGAATTTTGTGAGAGAACACTGAAAGCACGTTGGAGTTTATGTTATTTGCCTACATATATATTAAATTTATTAACAACAACAATAACCGTACGAAGAGGTGAGATGTATGCAAACCTTCCAGAAACACCCCGCCTCCCCGCCAAACATAACAACAAACAAAAATAAAAATATAGAAAGTAGAAAGCTACCAATAACCGAAGAAAAGGTAAAAGTGTAAAGTAAACACATATAACATATATACATAAATACATGTAAGCAATAACACGCACGGTAACCTAAACGGTAGGAAAATCTAATCCCCTAAAGTTCTAAGCAAATCTAAAACACGACCATACCCGTTAAATATATTAAATAGAAATTATATAAATATCACCCTTGTTTAGGCTCAAAAGGCAACTTGAGCTCAATAATGGACGCTTAGCCTCGGGCTAGTTTATTAAACAAACTTATTTTTAGTCTTGAGCTCATTTAAGCTCAGTTGGACTGGAGCTTCTGGCGAGCTGATCTCGAGTAGCTCAGAATTAGCTTGTCTTGTTTCCACCCCTAAAAGCCTGCTCATAAAACTTACATAATTTAATAACAAAGGTATGTGTTGTGGAACCATGCCCTGGGCGTTTTGCATGCCACATAGGCTCCATAATGCCCCACAGACCACGTCGGGGCTTTAAAAAGGACATTATGGAGGAGCACCACCAATTTAATGCTACTTTGATAGAATTTAAGTGGGGTCCACCCATCATAACTAGCTACTAAAGCAAGTTAACCCACAACGCCCAAGTTAAGGGGTAGGCTAGTAACCTCCCCCCCCCCGACTGCCTACGTGGCAATAATGTGGCGCTTTAACTAACACTAGCACATGCTAGTTGGCCCACAACACATAGCCTAAGGTGACAACAAGAACGGCTGGAGGATACCTGGGGTGCATATATGGCGCCTAACGTTCCAACAACGATTCCTCCCAATACAAAGCCACCGACGAATAAGCTCGCGCCGCCTAGCCTATCATCATTTGCCCTACAAACACATACGCAAAATTTAATAATGCAGACGTTACACATACAAGTCGAAAGAATATGCATATACACGGGCGCACCCAGCTCTCACGGCAAGCGATTTCTTGTGCTTTGTTAGTTTAGCTGTTCCATTGTAGCCAATAAGCAGATTATTGGAACCAATGCATTGATCTGCTTGCATTGATAAAGCAATCATCCTTTAATAAGTTAAAAATTTAAATAAACGCGCTGTAAAATCGAAGGAAAATAATTTCCAGTATAGATACTTGCATTCTAGATTTGGTAAAAGCAATTAAACCTAAAATCAAACGTCTATTAAAGTAAACGCAGTCGTGAACCCTAAGTGCCAATAGATCGTTTATTCGATTATTAGGATTTGGATGAACAAATTGAGTATGCGCATAACATGTGCAGGGACTCGTGAAACACACAAATTCCCCATACCACATATAATTAACAAATGTTGTAGTACATATAAGGGGCGGGGCATTTACTTTTAAGTATATAACCGATGGTTTATTTCATTAAAAAGTAGTGATTACAAAAGACAACCGGGCAACATCCTGCGCCGCTGGTCCATTTTGAATAGCAAAACTAGGTGGTTTAAAAATACGATTACTCATAGGAAAACTAGGTCTATTTGAGTCTCTAAATTCTTGTAATTTCTTGATTAAAATATGTATAACAGAAAGAGATGATAGATTCAATTTCACCGAGTGATTTTTGATAGAATGAGCTTCAATTTCAATTTCCCCCAAACAAATAATAATAAGTTGGAAATAAATTAGAGCAACATATTTGATACATAATCAATCAGCATCGTAATAATCGAAGAAATTAGCAACAAGAGGATTCAGAAATAAAAGGTACCAGAGTCAGAGAAGAAGCGATTTGGGTGGGAGTGGATTGGAAGGAAGGAATTGGTGAGGGTAGTCATCGTTTCGACTGTACACTGATGAACAACAAGATTACGGTTGTATTATATATTACTGGTTGAATTGATCAACGTTGATATTTATTTAACACCCACCAGAAACTTGGTTTGGCCCCTCCCTCGGGATAATTGAAAGTATTGGTTTTTAAAACCTCAATTTTTATAAATTCATAACATGTAAATCTCGTAAGGTTTTAATCAAGGGGCATTTACATGTTTTCCATTCTTATTACATATACATATATATCCCTAAACTAAAAGAATCGGTTACATATATTCCCTTACTAAAACATATACATATATATGAAGAAACACTAAGTTAATTCTTGGTAGGCTTAACGTAATATCTCGACCGATAATGCATTAATACTAATCTAACCTCGTGTGGGCTCAGCTAAGTACTCTCCGGTGAATGATTACCGACTAAATGTTATGAGTTCTGGCAACCCTAACCTGCAAAAACCGAACACCGTGAGCTCGTTACAAGAAGAGGAATAGGCGGGGGGGGGGGGGGGGGGTTCTCGTAACCACCCTCTGACGTGAGTATCATTATGGTAAGTGATGTGAAAATTCTTATAGAGAATAAGGTTGTGGATCCCTTTACTGTTGGTTCTCTTCTTGTATTTATAGCCGAATGGGGAGGAGAAGGATTGGGCAGCCGTCCGCTCAATGGAACCTTCTAATCTTATGCCTGAGCACGATAATGATCGCTGATTGGTCGGACAGCTGGCGTACGAAGATTCTTGTCATGGGCAGGTACAACATTGGCCATCTGTGATTGGGCCATCCTGCAGTGGCGGGCATTATAGGGATCTCGACCTGTGATTGATCTCTCCCTTCCCTCTCACGTGTTGTCATGCCTTTTATCACAACATGTCTTCCGCTTAACTCTTTGAGTTGTTACGCATTCAATATTTCTTCTGCGGGAAATGCGTCTCTCTACGTGGAAGATATTCCGTATGCGGATGATTATCTCTGCCTTGATAGCATCTCCTCACTACGGGAGGTCTTTCATGTATGCGGAGGGTTTGTTCTTGTGTTATGTGGGTTATTTGGTACCCTATCTCCACAAGTCCCCCAGTCCATTGTTTATTCCGGGGGTTGTGTCTGCTGCTGGAATATTGGACTTGGATTTGTAAGATTTGGTGGTTGCCTTTCGTCATTTGGTTGTGACAGTTATTTATGAAGGTAGCTTTGACTATTTCTCTGACAACTAGCGGTGATGATGTCACGCACGTATGACACTGCCATTTAATTACTTCAGGTGCATTGTAAATGCTTTTGCATGGCAGCGCATTAACTTCCCTGCTTCCCCGTCACATGTCGTCTTCTTATTGGTGCTTTCTATGAGTTGCATCCAACTGTTATCTACCGCATTTAATTTTAACATATAAATAGGCACCCAGCTTCATTGTTCTTTGCAATTTCCTTTGACGTATCTATTTGTTCTCCTTTTCTTATCATATCATATGTTTTACAATGGATTGTTTGATTGGTATGTTGCCTAGTCCAACATCATTGCATGCATGTTGGGAATGTTCCTTTCTGGCGATGATCTCGGACCAAGCTTCATTCCCACCAAACGTTGTTGTTTGTCTGGTTATAGCCTTGCTTGTTCCATGTCATCAAGAGAGTTTTTTTAACTCTGACCTTCCTTCTGGACTGGATGATATGTTGGAGTCTGTAGCTTTCTTATCTTTCTTCGTTGGATTCTTTCACGTCTTTTTTGACGCGGAAGGTTCCTTGTGAAGATTCAGAATTACATGCAACTAGATGGCAACTAAATTATAACTAGGCATTTTGATATTTCCTCAAGTGGGTCTCGCTTTGTGACGTCAGGCGGCGTCCGACACAGCAGTGTCTTTTCAACTGTTCGCATGTTTGTTCCATGTGCCCACTTGTTTCAAATTTTAAAACTCCCACGTGACGTGTCGACCTCCGGTATGTTTGTAATTTTCGTTTTCAACCCAGGTTTCCACCGACTATTAGTATAAATAGACCAGTTGCACCGTTTTTTTGTCGGAGTCAATGTATAACTCCAGCTGTTGATCGTTTCAACGTCTTTTACAAACTCCACACGAAGGGTGGATGGTTTGGGTCCCATCAGCGAGATAGGAATGTGACGTTTGTTGGGGAGGCTCCGCGAAGTCTGTATGAATGGAAACGGAAGTTCTTTCCCCATCCCTATGAATTACTGTGATCCTTCCAAGAAGATTGAAGATTTACCTCCGCAAGACTACAAGGACCAATATTGGTATCAAACTTTAACTACTTGTGAAACCCCTCTTTGCTTTATCCAAGAGTCTGCGTTGGTTGCGCAAGAATGAGCCGCATCCGGTCGTGGCCGTATAAGATCCCTGTATGGTCGTGACGATTTCTGTACGTGTTCTCTAATTTATATAATTCCACATTTCTGGTAATATTTTTACTTTGCTAACTATCAACTTCCTCTTTTGTCAGCCATGGTAAATGTTCTTCTATCCAATGTTGAAGATGTTCATGGTGTTATGACCCGTCGAGATTTGCTGGGGAGAACTTATTGTCAAAGAGACTCGTGAAAATTTTATGTTCCCATTGATTGGTGCTGAACGGGCTGGTGAGCCAATTCTTAAACCCCGTCCTTTAACTATCTTTGCTGCTGATGGCGTACAAGTGATTCTTTCGACTAGCGAGGTGTCACACCCCAACCTACGGCGGAACATGTCGGGGCGCGACATAATTTGTATCATAGCTCAAAAGACACTAAGTAAATTACACGTGCCAATATCTAAATTATTTACTTCATAAAAAGATCAAGTACACAAAATAACATGCATTGTCTCAAAAGTAGGAATTAAACAATACAATCAAAGACTTAAAAAATAAGTTGTTCTTTATTCATCATGTAATATAAGGTATAATCTATTCTTTATTATCTTGATTCGTCCCATATCTGCTTCATGCGTGAAAATATATAGTTTGTTAGCATAAGTTGAGCAAGTAGTCACGGTTTTGTACATAATTATATTGAAAATGACAATTCCTTGGGATAAACAAAAATCACTACAACTGGAATAACAATAATAATTACAAAAGACACTTCCTTCATCTCAAACGGGTCGAGTTACTCCGGCGGCGTATGATCATACTAATGAGGATGAGGATGTGATACCAACAACCATAACTCAAAATAAGCACATAGTCACATTCGCACGTATCAACTAATCGAGCAATTGCATATCTACGCGTATAATGGAATTTTAGTGAACGCATAACGCCCACAAAAATGTAAAAACGGTAAAAATGGGGGCTATTATTACTGACCTTAACGAATGGATTAGTGAAGATGAGATGGCGATCAATAATTAAGATAAAAACAGACAAGCTCATCGAGATGCGTTGACAAAAGTTCCTAGTTGTTAACGATCATAATAAATAATTAAAAATGAAATAATTACAAGACTTATGGCGGATTAGGGATTTTGATTGGGTTTAAGTAAAATTGAAATTTATAATATTGTTAGTTTAACTATTATCATTATTATTATTATATAACTTTTATGTTTGATTTTCAATAAATAAATAAAGAAAAAAAATATATATATGTGTGTGTATATATATATATATTAACGGGAAAGTTAAACGAAAATTACCAATGAATATAGTTCGGTTTGTTAAGCGAGTGTGGTAAAATAAATATCAAGTATATTGGTTTTTAATAATCCCAACTATTGCCTTTTGGTCACTGTTGGTCCCAACTAATGAATTAGCTACTAATGGTCCCAACTTTTAAAGTATTTGTTTCTAACGGTCTGCGACTAATAGAATCCTAACGTCGTTAGTTTCAGGTCGCCGAAAAAACGGTTTTGGCAGGAAAACTCAATTTTTTCCCGAAAACTCAACATTTTTGTCCCAGACATCTTGGTAACTTCGTATCGGACCTTTAGGAAAGACCCAATTATTGAGGTCGCCGGAAACCTTAGAACCATCGTCGGAATCGGTTGATGGTGCTCAAGTGGTGGTAGTTGGGAGTCAATTGGTGGTGGTTGCGGTGTTCAGGTGGTGTTTTCCGCCAACAAATTTGAATTTTCCGGCCAAAAACGTTTTCCCGACGATCTGAAACTAACGGCGTTAGGATTCCGTTAGTCACGGACCATGAGGAACAAATACTTTAAAAGTTGGGACCATAAATAGCCAATTCATTAGTTGGTAACAGCAGTGATCAAAAGGCAATAGTTGGGACCATTAAAATCCAATATACCAAAATATTATTACCATACATATTATAAGTGTGTGTGTGTATTATAGGTTAATTAAGAAAAAGTACAAATATAAGAAAAAAAACCATTAACCGGGGTTCGGTTTATCAAGATAGTGCTTATTTAATTTATGTAAATGAAATAATCCAAAAATTTATTTAAAAGATATAAAAAAATAAAATAAAATAAAAAAAGGCCTGGGGACTCGAATGCATGCCCCACGCCGGTTCAACGAGTTAAATGTATATGCACATGCCAGCAGGTGTCTAACTTGAGTAAGAGATGGAAACCAAAATTTATAAAGAATTTCAGTTTATCCCCAAATGGTTATTATTAGGGTTGTTCTTCGGGTTTCGAGTTTTTTGGGTCGGGTTATTCGGGTTTCAAAGTTTTAAATCTTAATCCGAAACCCAACCCAAACCTTTCACGGGTTTTTTGGGTTCGGGTAATTCGGGTTCGGGTTTTTTTTTTGGGTTAGGTTAATCGGGTTTAAAGTATTATAGAAAATGAAACAAAAAACAAAAATGTCTAAATGCTTAAATTAAAATAACATATTCTTCTTTGCTCACAATGCAAATAATCAAATAATAACCCAACATAACTTGATAAATTCATAAAACAATTCAAAAGAAGAGTAAAACTAAGTAACTAACTCGAACCATAATCATCTTCAATCACACGTGATTTGGTTGTTCGATTATGGTTACTATTAGTAATAAACGGAAAACATAATTTAACAATAAACAATCGATCCATAATAGCTGGAATGACAATAGTAGATTAGGCTCAAATTCTGATAACTTTAATGACTAAAATTAAGCCTATTATACCTAAAAATATATTTAATTTCAAAACTAAAAGTTTATTCGGGTTGACCCGAAACGTATAAATCAAACCCGAGAACCAATCCGAATTACTTCGGTTCGGGTTCGGGCTAGTCTTTTCTTGGGTTTGGGTTTTTCGGATCGGGTTAGTTCAGTTTCGGGTACGAGTTTTTTAGGGTTAGGTTTCGGGTAAAAGTGACAGCCCTAGTTATTATGAACCCTAATTAGAATCCATCCCAGTTGATCAAAATTTAATCGATATGGATTCAAATTGGTTTGGGAAATTGATTATCAGTTAAAACAAATTCATATCATAATTTAATTACCGATTTTAATAAGGTATTACGGGAGAAAAATGAACTAGTGTTCACGGCTTTGATCGAGTTCAGTATGGACCTGGACGGTTTATAGCCTGCATACATATGGGATTTTACATGTTTAATTGCCAAAAGCATCTCGAAATTGTTGTGTTTGTAACTAATAAGGCTCCATGCTATGGGCGGTATTGGGGGCTGTTTTGGGGTGGCATTGGAGGGAACACCGCAGGGGCGGTATTGGAGGGGGCGGCCTCATGACGGCCGGCGGTAATGCTTTTCACTCTCTCTCTCAAACATACATACATACATATATATATATATATATATATATATATATATATATATATTGTGGAGGCAAAGAGGCTTTAAACCAAAGCAGGACGTTATGAAGAAGGGTTTGAAGTCTCGTTTCCTACATAGCGATGGTGTGGACGGGCTTTAAGAGATATAAGAGAGATGCCTTCTTGATAAGAGAGATGCTTTCTTGTTTTTACGTGGAGGGGGATTAAAGCCCCTCCATAATGAACATCCTAATCGACTGGTAAGAGAGATGTTTTCTTATTTTTACCATAAAATTTGCCCTCTTGTGAGGGACACACGACACTACTAACGGGTTTTAAATAAATGGCATCAGCCTCAAGTACAGTAGTAAACAAAATCAAACGATAATGGTTAATTAACCGAAAAATTTCATTTTGGATCGAATTCATTCCTTTAATAATTAAGGATATTGGATTTTAATAACTCAAATTTTGTTTCGAAGCTAAGCCAAAATTTAAAAATATACTACAACAGTCCAAACTTTTGACTTATTGATCGCCAACGAGCTTTTTCACTATCGGAGTTAGTTTCCGTTAGTTTTTGATGGACGTGCATGATGGTGTGACAAAAATAGTGACGTGGACCGCTTATGTGGCAAAAAAAATTATTTTTAAATTAAACTTAAATTTTTCTAACCAAAAAAACGAACCGGACCACTTTTTTAAACGAAATAAACGAACCGAACTACTTTTCTGACCAACATAAATGAACCGAATCACTTTTTTTAACAAACATAAATGAACCGAACTAGTTTACTAACAAAAATAAACGAACCCGAACAACTTTTTTTTAACAAAAATAAACAAATCGAACCACTTTATTTTAACAAAAATAAACCAACCGAACTACTTTTTAACAAAAATAAATGTTCCGAACCTCTTTGTTTTAAAACAAAAATCAATGAAATGAACCATCATTTTTAATAAAAATAAACAAACCAAACTACCTTTTTAACAAAAATAAACAAATTGAACCATTTCTTTTAACAAAAAACGAATTGAACCACTTTTTTGAACAAAAATAACGAAGCTAACTACTTTTTTTAACAAAAATAAACGAACATAACTATTATTTTAATGAAATTTAACGAACCGAACCACCACCACCGTTCTGACATGAACCACTTCCGACTCGAAACGCATCCTGGCCCGAATTCTCTCGACTTGATTTTATTTTTATTCTAAAGTAGTTCGGTTCGTTTATGTGTATTAAAAAAAGTGAAACTAGTTAGTTCGTTTATTTTTGTTAGAAAAAGTGGTTCGGTTCATTTATTTTTGTTGAAAAAGTAGCTCCGGTTCATTTATTTTTGTTAAAAAAATGGTTCGATTTATTTATTTTTGTTAAAAAAAAAGTGGTTTGGTTCGTTTATTTTGGTTAGAAAAATGTAATTTTAATTTAAAAGCAAATTTTAAGTTGTCCACGCCACTATTATTACCACACAATCGTACATATCATCATCCATCTCATCAAAAACTAGCGTAGTCTACCCCGGTTAGTGAAAGGTTCGTTGGCGACCAGCATATCAAAACTTGAGACTGTTGTGGTATTTTTTTAAAGTTTGGGTTAGCACCGACCAATAAGACAGATGATATTCCTAAAAATTATAACCAATTCTTTTATTCTAAAATTACAATGGTTTTCAGTTATTTACAGTAACCATTTTGCGCACTATATCAACATTGTTTTCATTTTTTGTGTATAATTATCTACATATTCTAATAAAGTAAAATAAATGTAGACACTTGTTATTTTTAGGTTAATTCTCATAATTTTTTTCTCCTCCAAAACTAATATATATGTAGTAGATCAATAATTATTCACTTTCCTTTTACACTATATTTATATAATATCTATATATTTTTATAAATATAATTATTAGCATATTATTTTTGCTTTATATTTCAAAATGCTTGATGAATCCAAACATCAACAACAATCACGTTTTTCAAATGAAAATTGTTTCGGGTTTGTTGTGAAACTTAAATTTGATTTTATGGATCATAAGTTGGTAAATAGATTGTTTGGTAAAAGTTAACTACATTTAAATCAAAATTTGTTACGGGTCAAAAATAAAAATTTTGAGTATTTTTAAAAGTTTGAGAATGCAAACTAGATTTATTGTCAAATTTGTACGGGTTCAAAGTGTTATCTTGAAAATGTTAAAAGTATTAAAGCTAGAATTTTATACATGCTTCGGGTTTCAAATTTATTTTTAAGGGCATTTTTTTGAAATAATCAAAAGGTTCGGGATTTGACAAATTGACAATTTTCCTTTCAACTATTAAAATTTAATAAAAGATTGCCTATCAATGCTTTTAACTTTTATCAAATTTGAAGTACTTATGTCAACATTAACTTTTCTTTCAATAGTGATCAAAATGTTGCATGGGAAACATGTTATGCAAAACCATGCTCAAATGAAATAAAATATTCACAAAATTGAATGGGTTAGCATGTTATTTTTATGTTGTCATTATGACAAAGTCCAAAAGCTCTCTGAAACTTATCAAAATCTTTTTCATGGTGTAGTTTAAAAAAACATGGTTCTTGAAGAACATTCATCGTTATAATTTAATGTTCTACTTTCTTTTGATAGGTGGTAAATTGAGAAATATATCAATATATGTAACGATCCTTTTGTATTTAGTCTGAGTGATTAAAACTACTATCGTATTAGAGGTCTTATTTCCGAAATTGGTTCATAACCAAATTTCTTTCAATTATACATATATGACATCGAGAATAAATTTTTCAATAGAAAGAAGCATTCTCGGGTACATTTTTGCACGAGCATTTTTTTTATTAATTAAGTTCATTTAAAAATATAATTTTGTGATATAAATAAAATCAATTTATGTACACATAGTATATATACAAGCATAGATGTAATACATTTTTCATATACGTTGTGTAATTATCTATTTGAATTATTTATTTTATTTGTAATTTTATAATTTGAATTATCCCGTATATGACACGAGCTCTAAATCTAGTTAAGAAATAAAAAAAAGATGTAAAAACTAGATTCGCGCATGATATAGTATGTGAGACGATCTCACAATTGAATCCATGTTACAAATACCACACCGTCTTTAAACGACTAATTATCAATGTTCTTGAATATTTTTAATTTTTTAACAAAAAAAAGATAATATGTAATTATACATGTGTACAAAGAGAATAAAACATCTTAAAAAAATACGAACTTTTACCTCCGAAACATGTGCTCTTAGTTGTTTACATTTTCCATCTTGCATCTACTTCGGCTACAGACATTTACCATAATTGATAAATAAGCCAACAAATGTTTGGGAAGTAGATGTTGAAATCGGTAAATATCCTTGCCCGTAGTTCTTTTAAAAAGCTGGAACAAAGTTCGGATCGAATAAAGCTCAATAAAATAAACGAGCTAAACCAAACTGGCTCGTTTACAGCCCTAAGGTTTATCACCAACTTATAAGGGCCTTTGTTGCAATTTCACTTAACAATAGGGGTGACTTAATAACACTCTCCAATCACCATCAAAAATTAACAACACAATCTTTGATGAAGAAAGTCAAAACGAGGTTCCACATCTAACACTAAAATATTGAAATCGATATAATACTAATTTATTCAAAGAATTTAACATTACTGCTCCATCACAACTTCATCACTACCATTAAACTAATACCACCCTTCTTCTCTTTCAATATCAATATCAATTCACAATGTGTTTCATACATACATTGCCTGAGACTGCAAAACCAATGCCTCAATAACCTTAAACTTGCTCTCTAAATCATCAGATTATATTTTCTTAGTTAATAATTGTGTTTTTGTCATCTCGTGTGTTTGAAAATGGCGGGAGATACAAGCGAGGGCACCCGGCAGCTTGATCAAACACCGACGTGGTCCGTTGCTGGAGTTTGTACGATCATCATCATTATCTCCATTGCTTTGGAGAAGCTTCTTCACAAACTTGGAAAGGTATCTGACATCTAATCCCACACGGTTTGTTGTCATAAATCATAATGGCCGAACAAAGACGACTATTTTCAAAACATACTTTTATGATTCAACACTACAATTGCAATGAAATAATATGAATATTTCAATCAGTTTTTCACAGAAAAGCGCAAGAAAGCCATGTTTGAAGCATTGGAGAAGGTCAAAGCTGGTAAATAACATTGACTTTAACCATTAAATTCTTGATGATCGATTTATTATTATATTAACTTGTTGATTTGGAGATGTGTAGAATTGATGGTTTTGGGGTTTATTTCACTAATATTGACTTTTAGTCAATATTACATTGCCAAAATATGCATCCCCGATAGTGTAGCGGATACAATGTTGCCATGCCCTGCGAGAAATAAATCCGGGAAAGATGAGAAAGGCGGAGAAGCAATCCATCGATTGCTTCTTTCGTATGAGGCACGTAGATATTTAGCCGAATCCTCTGCTTCCACTTGTGAAAAGGTAATTTTGCCCACCATAACGTTGTGGTTCTTGATCAATTCATAATTCATAAGAAATAAGATAGAAGCCGTGGTAAGGCTCATTTCATATTTTATTCATTACCTTGATATCTTGATATAATGCCTTTTGACTAAATAAATAGGCTAACAACTTAATTGATTGAAACCCACCCACTAGTAGCATAACCACACTACATACGAAAGTAAACGACTAACTCTCGTTTATATTAGTCAAAATATATAACTTAAAAATACTGACTACAAACGCTCAAACCCTAACTTGGTTTGACTCTTAATTGACCCTAACTCGATTGCATCTAAAAGAACCCTAACTCGGTTACATCTCGTGTGTCTCTAGATGAACCTTAACTCGGTTGCATCTCACACACTACAGAATGCCTAACATTGACTTGGTTTATATAGAGTATAGACTAACCTAACTTGCTAGCCAAGACCATTATTTATTATAATTACAAAACAATTAGGAAACATGCTGTGATTAAAAAACATAATCAACTATGATCGGCGTATCATTGTTGGTCCCTCAAGTTCATTGACTTGTGACTTGGAGTCCGAAATTACGTACAGCATGCACGACCAAGGCATGCATCACATACATGCAGTTTACCTGGTTCCAGGCTAAGGGTGGGGCCTCACAAGAAACCCAACTTGTGAAACCAAGCTGCAACCAATTGTAGTAATGATTTAGTTCGGTTTGGTTTCATTGTTCAACGGCTTAGTTTTGGTTTTCAAGGAGCAAAAAGTGTTACTAACGCTTGGCTCACCTAAAATCAGTTCGGACTGTTAACACGTCCCCTAATGGTCAGAATGCAGTATTGTAATTTTCCGAACTTTTGACAGGGTAAAGTACCGGTAATAACCATTGATGGGCTTCACCAACTTCACATACTCATCTTCTTTCTTGCGGTTTTTCACGTTGCTTACAGTGCTATTACTATGGCTCTGGGAAGGCTAAAGGTACACCAGAATTCAAGTGTGTTGACTTTTGGTCAACTAGTCATTTTGACTTCCTTAGTCATAACTTTATGATTATTATTCATATACACAGATTCGCGGCTGGAAGCAGTGGGAGGGCGAAACTTCATCCCATGACTATGAATTTTCCAATGGTTTAATCACTTTTATTATTATTATTATTATTATTTGCTTTTTCTTCTTAAATTGTTCTACTAGTTTGAACCAATATGAAATAATATACAGATGCCACAAGATTCAGGCTAACCCACGAGACGTCTTTTGTGAAAGCTCACACGAGTTTCTGGACTCGATCTCGTTTCTTCTTTTACATTGTAAGCATTTTGTGCTCGTTTATTGTAAATATTGAGGATTTGGTTGTGCATGGTGGAAGTCAGCCACATTAATTTTACATAATGACAAAGTACCCTTTCAAAGTTAAAATGTTCTTTCAAAAATACCCAACAAATTACACGTTCTCGTCCGAAATTTTGAAACACATCCTGAAGAGGTAGGTCCCAGCAGAACCCAGTTGGACCCGCAAGACTCACCTTGAAGAGGGACGTCTGCGCAAAGACCAACTGGATCCGCAGGACCCACCATGCTCAGAGAGATGAAGACCTTACGCATAGTATGCCAGCTGTTCCCGCAGGAAAAACCTCCCAATGGTAAAGTACCCCGCCTGTTCCCGCAGCTGCGGATACAAGCCATGAGGGAAGGCTACCCGCACTAATAGTAAGGCTACACGCACAAGGCACTAACTCTTAATAATTCAGTAATGTCACCTGAAGAAGGAATGAGCAAGGCGAGAATACTCCCGCCCAAATGAGCCAGTCCGTACGCTTCTGGAAGATCTTTTGTACTATACCTGCCAAGGTATGGACAAAATAGACAAGATCTGACCAAAGCAGCCCATGAACCAATCACAGGGTGACAGCTCACCGACAACAGTACGAGGAGGAGCACGCTCTAGTACAAAATGTCGCTATCAGCCGCTGCCTACCCACCAACTCCCATCGTGGCACGTACATAGCCCATGGTTGGTGAAAAAGGAATATTATACAGCTGGCCATGTCACTATCAGCTGCTGCCTACTCACCAACTCCCATCGTGGCACGTGCGTAGCCTGTAGTTGGTGGAAAAGGAATATTATACAGTTGGCCGTACCTGCTTGGAAACCTACCTTCGGCTATAAATACTCCAACACCTTGGAACGGTATCATTATCTTACATTATCATATATCATTTGATATTATCTTACCTTCTCTAGCTATTTCTCTTAATATATACTTATATTCAAAGCAATCTAGTCTGATTCTCACGCCGGAGGGTGGTCACAAGGAGGAACCCCCCCCCCCGGTTCTCAGTGACGAGCTCACGGTGTCTGTTTTGCAGGTCATCAGAAGAATAACCATCTTTGCCGGACCTAACCCTCGTGGGAAACATCTACTTAACCCTAAGATTATCCGTAATCTGCCGGGGTCACTTAGTGTTTCTTCATTGGCGCCATCCGTGCATTAAGCTAGAACTTAATCTTCCTTTTTTCAGTTTTTTCAAAACCTCTGGAAAGATGGTTAACGTTACTCCGATGCCAAAGCCACCGGGTAACCAAGAAACTCCGGTAACCACAACCCCAGCCACTGGGAGGAACACCAGCGAGTATACGAATGTTATGAACACTACCCCAGTTATCCAAGCCGGGGTAAGTGCAGTAAACAATCTTCCCCTGAGATTCATCGATACCCAGGTGGAAAAACAGACGAGGCTCCCCCGCCAAACATTAGACCAAGTTAAAGCTTGGGCGGAGGCACGCCAAAGAGAATTCCAAGCCGAGTTGGATGAACGTTTACGTTCACTCCAACAGGCCAATGACGAGTTCGGAAACACTCAACAACTCAACATGAGTAATGAGTGCGAGTATGATGAAGATTGGGAAGAATCTGACAGTGACGCAAACCCGCGCCATAGGGCGAAAGGGAAGTGTAAACAAGCAGATTTCCACCAAAGAAATTTTGAAGAAGCCTTTAAACCAAAAAACGCGGGTGGAAACCCACGTGACTTCTCTAAAACCTTCAGACCAACTGTTGCAAATGAGGGAACGTCCAGATTTGCAAGGGACATTGCGGAAGCAATTGCCCTGAAAAGTGCCAAACAGATGTCCAACATAGGCACATATGATGGTATATCTGACCCAGACAATCATTTGAACAGATTCATAGCGGGGGCAACCGTCAGCAATTGGACGGAACCCACGTGGTGTTACATGTTCCAAATGACACTTGTTGGGGCAGCCAGAGCGTGGTTTGACCGTCTACCGGTCCACCACATCTACGATTGAGCAGACTTCCAGCAGAAGTTCAGCCAACACTTCAGTCAACAAAGAAAGTATACCGAAGAGCAATGGACGATCCTCAACTGCATCCGAGAGGAAGATGAGTCTTTACTAGACTTCATCACGCGCTTCAATTCAAAGAAGCTAAGTCTGGGCACTATTAGCGAAGATCTTGTTCGCGCTGCTTTCATCCAGGACGCGGAAGACCCAGAGCTCATCCGCACCTTGACTGGTAAAGATGGCATGCCATCCACGTGGGATGCCATCATGACAGCAGCTAAACGCTTCGCGGAAACGGAAAAGCAACTGGGTAGAGATCTTCCCCAGAGCACAAACCTCTACACTCAGAAAACAAGAGAAAACAACGTCCTTACCGCCCGACAAAACAAAAAGAGGAAGCTTGGTATTTGACAGTCAAGGGTAAACTTTGACACCTCATCCGGCTCGCACCCTCGGTTAGGCGGAAGGGATAACATGCAGTCGTCGAACCGGAACTCCAGATGGACGCCACTCACCAAAAGCGTCACCAAGATATTTGCCACCGAGAGGCTCCCATGGCCAGAGGCTCCAATAATCCGATAGCGTCTAAACGCTGATCAAAGCAAATCCTGTGACTTCCACAGGACAAAAGGCCACACCACGGAGGAATGCGTATCCTTGAAGGACGTCGTCGAAGCATTCGTCAGAGATGGGAAACTCACTCACCTCGTGGCGTAATGGACGCTAAGCAGGCTAATACGTGTAGAACCCCAGTTGGGGAAAACACGGATGAAACTGCAGCTTCAATGTTGGAGACTACATACTGCGTAAACAACGAGATTCCGAACCAGGTGCATATCGGCTCGAAAGGCTCGATGACACCCCCATCCCAAGAACATGGAAGGGAGCTCAATTACACAGGCTGCATGTAGATCAATTCCAAACTTGTAAAGAAAAGGCCTAGAGCCACTTCTAATTGAAATGATTCTCCTTGTCACATTGACGCTGATGGTCTTACATTTATACTTATGATCTGACCACACTGATATGCCGGTATTCACCGCATAAATAAGTGGGGAAGTAAGTCGTTGCGTGTGGAAGGCGGCAAAACCCGCATAAACACAAAAAACGGTAAAAATTTCTAAGGAAAAGATGAGGAAAACCTTCACGCAGGTCAGTTATAGGTGAAGTTTGGTCATCCCACTAAATGAAAGTGACGGTCCTACCCGCACAATCATGATAGAGGAAACTGAACATTAACCTATTGACAACCACGCGTCGAAATGTTAACTTATTCAAAACACTTCGAAAATTTCTAAAAAGATGAGGAAAACCTTCACGCAGGTCAGTTGTAGGTGAAGTTTGGTCATCCGAAGTGAAAGTGACGGTCCTACCCGCACAATCATGATAGAGGAACCTGAACATTAACCTATTGACAACCACGCGTCGAAAGGTTAACTTATTCAAAACACTTAGAAAATTTCTAAAAAGATGAGAAAAACCTTCACGCAGGTCAGTTGTAGGTGAAGTTTGGTCATCCGAAGTGAAAGTGACGGTCCTACCCGCACAATCATGATAGAGGAAACTGAACACTAACCTATTGACAACCACGCGTCGAAAGGTTAACTTATTAAAACACTTGGAAAATTGTTAAGTTAAACTAAAGTATGCATGAGCAAATCATATATTGTTTATGAGGCAAAACAAGTGCCAAATTAAACTATAATATGCATGTAGATCAATTCCAAACTTGTAAAGAAAAGGCCTAGAGCCACTTCTAATTGAAATGATTCTCCTTATCACATTGACGCTGATGGTCTTACATTTATACTTATGATCTGACCACACTGATAGGCCGGTATTCACCGCATAAATAAGTGGGGAAGTAAGTCGTTGCGTGTGGAAGGCGGCAAAACCCGCATAAACACAAAAAACGGTAAAAATTTCTAAGGAAAAGATGAGGAAAACCTTCACGCAGGTCAGTTATAGGTGAAGTTTGGTCATCCCACTAAATGAAAGTGACGGTCCTACCCGCACAATCATGATAGAGGAAACTGAACATTAACCTATTGACAACCACGCGTCGAAATGTTAACTTATTCAAAACACTTAGAAAATTTCTAAAAAGATGAGGAAAACCTTCACGCAGGTCAGTTGTAGGTGAAGTTTGGTCATCCTAAGTGAAAGTGACGGTCCTACCCGCACAATCATGATAGAGGAAACTGAACATTAACCTATTGACAACCACGCGTCGAAAGGTTAACTTATTCAAAACACTTAGAAAATTTCTAAAAAGATGAGAAAAACCTTCACGCAGGTCAGTTGTAGGTGAAGTTTGGTCATCCGAAGTGAAAGTGACGGTCCTACCCGCACAATCATGATAGAGGAAACTGAACACTAACCTATTGACAACCACGCGTCGAAAGGTTAACTTATTAAAACACTTGGAAAATTGTTAAGTTAAACTAAAGTATGCATGAGCAAATCATATATTGTTTATGAGGCAAAACAAGTGCCAAATTAAACTATAATATGCATGAGCAAGTCATATAACGTTTATAAAGCAAGTCATTAAGTGAAAGTGACGGTTCTACCCGCACAAACATTTATATTTCATAAAAAATTCAAACATTACAAGAATGGCCAGGTATTTACCCGCCTACAAAATATAAATCTATCCTAATGGTGGGAAGGGATCTCAAGGTTCAAACTTCAGGACCACTCCCTCCAAACCCACTTGAACCCGCACCATCAGTTGGCTGTGGCGGTTCAAGGAAAGCCTTGAGAATAGTTAGCCCATCATCAGCAGCAACAATCTCTTTCACCTTCTCCACCACCGGATGCGGGAAGGCAGCATACTGGTTCACTGCTTGGTCGTAAGCAGCTTCAGTGTCCACGTCATAAAGAGGGAAGTTGGAAGGCGGGATGCCTTGCTCAACAAACCCCAGACCAAGCAGGAAACCAGCCTTTTCCCCATCCTCATGAGAAGCGTTGAGGGCTGCGCTCATAGCATCGTCATATGATGTGTTCGTGAAGATCTGATGCACAACCTACAAATATATATATATATATATATATATATATATATATATATATATATATATATATATATATATCAAAAACTTTTCTAGGTATAAAGGAAAGCGTAAAGATATTATGAAGCTACGCATACCTGCGACAATGCTTCTCGTAGAAGCCATTCCTTGGTAATTATAGCTTCTTGGAAGGCAGCTTGAGCTTGGTCACGGGCGCGTTCGGCTTCATTTTTGTTAAGGTTGGCAAGCAACACTTCCTTAGCAGAAGCCTCTTCAACGCCCTTCAGCTTACGCTCAGTGCGGTCAAGCGTACCCTTCTGGTCCAGGAGCTCTTGGAGCTTCTTGGCGTCTCTAAGGCCAAGGCATCATGAGCCTGCTGGAGCTTCTCTAATTTGGCTTTAAGTTCTTCGTTTTCAGTGCGTAGAGGCTCAGCAACAACTTCAGCCTTGGTGGCCCTCTCGGTCGCGTTCCGTGCGGTTTCCTTGGCCAACCGAAGCTGTTCGTTAACAGCTTGGGTAGCCTTGGAACGAGCCTCGTGCCGAGCCTGAACCTCGACCTCGAGGTCCTTGAAGGCCTTCTCCTTCTCCGCGGCAGTGGCGGCAAGTCTCTTATTCTCCTCCCGGATCGCTCGCGCCTGAGCCACTTCCAGGCTACGCGCCGTCTTTAACTTGTCGTTTTCACGACAGAGCAACTCGACGCGCGGCTGCATCCGGGCAAGGAGTATTCGGAGCTCGTTGGTTAGCCTACCCTCCTGGTAGCTAGTCATTGCCTCCCCCAATGCACCGCTGGGGGCGGCATGGCACGCCCATTCGACGTAGTCCATAGCCGTTCGAAGGGTTGTTCCCCGGCGGATGTTCCACCGTGGAACATACACCTCATTGGAATCCGAAACTGCAAAAACAAAAAGGAATATTATACAGCTGGCCATGTCACTATCAGCTGCTGCCTACTCACCAACTCCCATCGTGGCACGTGCGTAGCCTGTAGTTGGTGGAAAAGGAATATTATACAGTTGGCCGTACCTGCTTGGAAACCTACCTTCGGCTATAAATACTCCAACACCTTGGAACGGTATCATTATCTTACATTATCATATATCATTTGATATTATCTTACCTTCTCTAGCTATTTCTCTTAATATATACTTATATTCAGAGCAATCTAGTCTGATTCTCACGCCGGAGGGTGGTCACAAGGAGGAACCCCCCCCTTTTCAGTGACGAGCTCACGGTGTCTGTTTTGCAGGTCATCAGAAGAATAACCATCTTTGCCGGACCTAACCCTCGTGGGAAACATCTACTTAACCCTAAGATTATCCCCTCCCCTCCGTTTATGAATTTTTTAAATACATATTGAGCAACCCTCCCCCCCCCCCCCCCAATGTCATTATCGTCCGGACTTTGCCACTGATGATTGTTACTCCAAAAGCTCATGATAAAGAAAGTGGATTCTACATAGACGAAAGGAAATAATGGAAAAAAAAGAAACACTTAGTAGTAGAGGCAGCACTAGCACCAGCAGCAACGACAACAAAATCATTAGCGAAACATTAAGAGAAAAAAAAAACTGTGGCAAAAGACACACAAAAAAAACCAGTTATAATGGGTAAATTTTAAATTCTGGGAAATTTTAATGTTCCAGTAGTGCATATGCCATTTAAAATTATGGTATGATAGTGTTTTTTAATCATAATTATCGCGTAAACTGTTTCTTGTAGGGATGCTTCTTTAGACAGTTTTTCAGGTCTGTTAGCAAGGCTGACTACTTGACCGTGCGAAACGGGTTCATAAATGTGGGTGTCTTTTGTTATTTTATTTTAGTTAATTTTGTTTTTCGGGTACGTTTTAAATTGCTATCCGCTTTATTGTGCAGGTTCATTTAGCTCGTGGGAGTAAATTTAACTTCCAAAAGTGTATTAAACGGTCATTAGAGGATGATTTCCAAGTGGTTGTAGGGATCAGGTGTGAAAAACTAGTTTCCTTTACTGTAAACGAACCGAACGAAAACGAACAAGGCATTGCTCGTGTTCGTTCGTAAGGAAATAATGTGTTCAGGAACGGTTCACGAACGCTTACTAAACGAGATTTTATGTTCGTGTTCGTTCATTAAAGAAATGGATGTGTTCACGAACGGTTCATGAACACAAACGAACACAAATAAAATCGACAGAGCCTAGAGATTGAGACCGATATATTCATCAATGTGAATAATGAAAACATGTAAATGAATCGAACGAACACGAACATGGGCATTTTCGTGTTCATTCATTTAACTTTAAACGAACACGAACACGAACACTTAATTGAACAAATATATATGCTAATGTTTGTTTATTTAAAAAATGAACATTTGCTTTCGTTTATGTTCTTTTGTTTAAAATCTAAACGAATATAGCTGAACAAAGGTAAATGAACATATTTAAACAAAAACAAGCATAAATGAACATAAATGAAAACACTTAAATGAAGACAAATGAACAAATATAAAGCCTTTAAGTAGATGATTCATCAAAATAATATTTAATTTTTGTTATTAATACATACACAAACATAAATAAACAGACAAAAACGAATATAAATAAATGAACGTACATGAACATAAATGAACGAACGGTACATGTGTTCAAGTTCATTTGTTTAGTTAAACGAACACAAATTTTTTGTTCATGTTTGTTTGTTTATTAAATAAACGAACGTAAACGAACTTCCCGCTGAACGATTCACAAACAGTTTCACCGGACGTTCGGCTTGTTTAAAGGCCTATTTACAACTGTCATTGTTTGACTAACGTTGACGAGTCAACGTTTGACTTTGACTTATTTACATTGTGCTTTTGCAGTCCTATCCTTTGGGCATCTTTTGTGATTTTCTTGCTCCTCAATGTTAGTGGTAAGCTTATAAGTTATAACTACTATCTAAATGGTCTTTCTTTAAGAGCGAGCCTACCTTTGACTTTTGATAGTCAAAAAAGTGATGTTAGTACCTCAAATTTGAAGAGGGTTACTTGCTTGGTGGGAAAAAAACTTATAATTATTCATAAATGTGACTAAAATTTTAAGTCTTGAAAACATTTTGGGAAGAAAATACTGAAAAAATATCTCGAATTTGATTTCAAAAAGTTGGTTTGACTCGAAGTTTGTTCTTGATTGTGAAAACTAAAATTTGCAGGATGGCAAGCGATGTTTTGGGCATCATTACTTCCACTAATTGTAAGTATCTCACAAATATCTTATGATGTTTTAGGGTAAAATAGTAACAAAATGTATAATCACACGGTTTTTGCAGGTTATCTTAGCAGTTGGAACGAAACTTCAAGCGATATTGACCAAAATGGCCCTTGAAATCACTGAAAGACACGCGGTTGTTCAAGGGATCCCGCTTGTTCAAGCATCCGACAGATATTTTTGGTTTTCAAAACCTCATTTAATCCTTCATCTTATACACTTTGTTCTGTTTCAAGTAAGCATGCTAATTTTATATTCTTTACTTTTAGTCAACGACCCGTAAAGTTGTTAACTTCCGTTTTTTTGGGTTCACAGAATGCATTTCAGATCACATACTTTTTTTGGATATGGGTAAAGTTCGACGATATTTATCACCTTCTTCTAAAACATTTTTACTGATCGTATTGTAATACTGACACGTGCATTCTGCTTGTGTAGTATGAATACAAGATCGGATCTTGCTTTCACGATATTATCAACCTTGTGATTGCGAAACTGCTTATCGGGTAAGATTGTAGTTCATATATATGTGAAAAAGCCGAGTTTTTGAAACCGAATTAATACTCTTTCGGTTATTGTAGGGTCGGGGTGCTCGTATTATGCAGCTACATAACACTTCCACTATACGCGCTTGTATCCCAGGCATAATATTCGCTTATATATTTTTTAGTATTTAATCGAATTAATATTAACAAATTCTTCATGTTTTTTTAGATGGGGTCAAACATGAAAAAATCCATTTTTGATGAACAAACATCCAAAGCCTTGAAGAACTGGCGGCTAGCGGCGGTGAAGAAAAAACGTGGTGGCGGCAGTGTGGGTGGCAATCACTCCCCACGGTCTGTGGGGACAGCGGGTGCTGATTTTAGCCCGGAATCATCTGCTAGACACTTAATAAATTTACGAGTTGATCATCCAAGGGATGGGGACATGAAGAATGTAGATGATTTTTCGTTTGATAAACCGACGCCATTTACGACATAGAAGTAGTCAGGTGAATTGGTCCGTATTTGGGGGCTATATTTCCCATCATAGTAACGTTATTATAAGGTTGTAAGCAGAATGTATAAGTGTGTAATAAGTTGTTTGGCCTTGCTGTTTATAAATTTACACTTTAAGTGATATGTTTATACTATTCTGTGACCTCCAAAATTCATCTAAACTGCCTTTGGACCTCCAAAGCGAGATAACACCTATTATACACCTGGATACCGTTGAACCTGGGACCTCCATAGCGACGAACTTGTAAACGGCACAAGACGCGTTAATGGCGAACTTGCATCAATATTCGGCCATATCTAGACTGGAAAACATGTGAGTGATCGAGTGGGTGGGTGTTGGGGGGGGGGGGGGGGTTAAAGATTGTATTTACTTTGGGTGAGAAACTCTTCACTTGTTGGAAGGATTTGTGACATCCCAAAAGTGAAGGAATTTGATATAAATTAAGTTCAATATTCAATTCCTTTGCCTATCAAGCTTTACCAACTTTTCCTTTGTTTTGCGGTGGCTTGATCTTGAAATTCACCTTCTAAGATCCTTGATAAAAGTTGATGTTCATCAAAATCAACCATACATTACAACATCATTTTTATTCAAATTTGCAAAGAAAGCAAATGAACTATGCTACTACTTCAGAACGTTCATCACAATCATCATATGAACACTCTGTGGCCATAATAGGACTTCATGAACAAGGGCAACACCTTATAACTTCTTAAACATCATTTCTAAACACTTAAAAGTAGTAAAATGGTTTGACCAAATGGGTATAGGGGGTATTTATTAAAGAAAACAAATGGTGTTTGATGGCATGATATGGTGATGGTGAGTGTAATTTAGAGTAATTAGGTGTTACGTATAGTGCTAGAATGCTAGGTTAGGTTATTTAGTGAATTTGATAATCCATTTGCATGATAGTAGGAAATTATGGTTAAAAATAGTATAAGTATGAGCTAGTGCAAGATAAAGTTTTATTAATTAAACATTTAATTAGATAATCTTGAGTGTGTTTAATACGATATATAGGGGATGGATCATGCAATAAGTGATATTACAACAAGAAGTGTGAGAAGTGGATCTTAGCCGCTGATTAGATGCAATCAATGGACTAAAATAGAGAATGACATTTTTGTAATTACTAAAGAGACCATTATAACATGTTTTTCTATTAAAAGGGTAAAAGTGTCTTAATTGGATTGATTTGTAAAGATGTAGCAGCTAGCATGATGTTAACCAAACATCAGCACTAGTTAACCAAACATCAGCACTATTCTACACACATATATAGATGATGAGTTTTAAAAAAGGTCTAAGTTGTGTTCTAGTAATTTTCTTTTTGTTCGATGCTTCACTAAACAAGAATATGCAAATAGTTTGTTTGATAATTTGATTATTGTGTAGGGTATGTAGGATAATTTTGTTTATTATATAGGGTATGTAGGATAAAATATTTACGGTGTAGGGTGTGTAGAATAATTTTGTTTATTATGTACAATAAAACACTTACTATATAGGATGTGTAGAATAATTTTGTTTACTATATAGGGTATGCAGGATAAAATCTTTACTGTGTATGGTGTGTAGGAAATATATATATATATTTTACTATGTAAGGTATGCAGGATAAAATCTTTATAGTGTAGGATGTGTGGATAGTTTTGTTTACTATGTAGAGTATGTAGGAATGTAGGATAAAATCTTTAGTTTGTAGGGTATGTAGGATATTATTGTAACGATTTATTGTGGAGGGTGTGTAGGATAGATATGTTATTTTGTATGGTTCGTATATGTCGTGCGTAGGATAAATATGTTTATGTAAGGTCGGTTGAATAAATATGTTTTCTATATGTATAAGGAATACTAGATAAGTGTCTTTACTTTTTAAGATAAATTAGATTTGACGTATGCATATACCAATTGACAATGGTGGGTAAAGTGGGATGATTTACAAAATAAATTAGATAAATGTTTATATGTTTTGTTTTAAATTTGTTAAAAATATTAATAATTTTTGTTACGTGATTATGCCTAATGTCAAAACAATATGAGTAGAGTGAATGTAATAATGTTTGCCAAACATGTTTATTAAAGTATTTCTATACATTTTATTGGGTTTCTAATATGAGTATAGTGAATGTAATAAGGTATGCTTGAAAGCGAACGGGAAACTCAAGACAACTCATGGATCATGACCATGATTTTCTACAAGATAAACCTGAAGTTGTGGTTAATAATAATGTTGTTGTCTTAAAAGAACAAGAAGCTAAGAGGTCAAAAATCAAGCCATACGGAGTTTCACGTCTAAATACAACTATACATGTATAATGTTAGTATTGTTTTGATTAGCATATATGATTTAAGTTAGTGTGTAGTGTTGAGAGGATATTTTGGCAAAGTAACGGTTTGGAAATCGATAAAATAAGAACTGTTATTACTTTAGAATAATTACAGGGTATATATAAACGATGAGCTCATTCGTTAGACACTCTCTAACGAATGAGCCTTATCGCTATCATACGTTAAGCATCATTCGTTAACTAAACGAATGAGCACACATACGTTACCCTGGTTCGTTAACATCCCCTAATGAATGAGGACGAACAAACACGCGGGATCTCATTCGTTATTAGCTACTCTAACGAATGAGCCCTTACATTAGCGAATGTAGCTTTACATAATTACCAAAATACCCCTATACATTTCTAATAACCAAAATGCGTTATAAAAAAGACCGAGACATAAAACGATGTTCTAAGAAACCCCCCTCATCTCGAGCTCTTTGTTCTTCAATTACTTTAAGTCTTTAACCAGCCAGTCTTCCAATCAGCACGGCTATGAATCCCGAATGCATGGCATACGCATATGACTCTCTTGAATTGCATAGCTTGCTCGTTGTTTTTAACGTGCGCCCATCTGATCCAAGTCTTGAATAATACATCATTGTCGGGCTCAAATAGGTTAACTAGCCACATCGGAGAATAACCCTTATGAACTCGGTCTTTAACCTAGTTCCCAATACAATTACAGCTTCTCCAGTCCAATCATTGTAATACCACATGTTGAACCTTTTATAAAGACTTTGCGGAAACGTCTTTAAAGGTACTTTCTTAAAAGTGCGTGGCGGCTTTATTTTAAGGACGAGTTTTCTCCAACCCGTGTGTAGATCAATTTCATCAATGTACTTGCGCTTCGGCACCTGCGATTTGAAGAATTTGAAGCCATAATTTACCTCGTGTACCAAGTGCCGATAGAACTAGTCAGCTAACTGATTTCCTCCTTAATTTATAAACGACTTGGTAGCTAATGCATGAACATCCCAACGAGGCATGGTAAGCACATAGTAATATGTCAGTAATACTGAATCCCATGCTCCCACTTCACAATACCAACCTTCAAATCCGGTTCGTACATCCACAAGATAATGTTACCTTTCACCGTCTTGACTGCAACAAACTTTCTCGTTCGGTATGCAGATTCTCGAGCCTTCGATTGCAAGTATCTTCACGTTCAGCGTATCTTAGGGTCTCGATCATCTTATTCATCTTCGTCATGTTGTATGTAAACATACCATCCGAAGCTTGTGTCTCAAGTTCGGATACCTTAGCCTTGCCTTTCACCTTCTTTTTCTCCTTTTGTAGACGTTCTTCAGCTGCTTGATAGTGTTCTGTTGTGAAGAATGGAATCCTATCATCTGAATTGTTAGACTGAGTATACAAATCAAGGTATTCCTCAGCTATCACGTCCTCCCTTTCAACATCATCATAATTAAAAGATGTATTCCCAGATGGAATACTCTTATCGAATCTAACCTCCTCACCATCTTCCACCTCAACATCTGCCTGTTTCTCCAACTCATCTACCGCATCTTCGTTTAAATTAAGAAGCAAGACGATTTGTTCTGTTGTTAACGAGTGGTCAACAAATTCACCTTCTTCTATTTCGTCGGCGTTCAGCACTCATAACCACGCCTCTTTCATCCACAAATAATACCATATTTGCCTTAATCGAGTTTACAGGCTGCACATTAGTGGAATCACGATACACCACTGTAACATCTCGGGAATACCCTGATCAATTTTGGGCTAAAAATGCAAATTCTGAAAGTTAAAGGGCTAAAAATGACAAATCTGGAGGTAGAAGGACTCAAAATGAAAATTTTAAACTTTATGCATCTTCGCGTATCGCGAAGATGCAGGGCTGAACAACTTCGCGTATCGTGAAGATGCTGGCACACATTTCAAAGCTTATCCAGTTACGTGGCGACACGTGTCAACACGGGGTTGACATGCAAGATTGCGGCGCCGTCATGCATCTTCGCGTATGACAAACCGCCATAGTATGCATCTTCGCGATACGAGAAGATGCATAAATCAAGGCTATAAATAGGCAGCTATGGGTTATCCAATTTTCAAACTCATTCTTACATATTTAGCCTAGGGAAGCGTGCTAGCTTTGTCGAGAAGTCCCGAGGTCCGTTTTCATGAAGTTCGTGCAAGTATTGAAGTGTTAAACGAGCCGTAGAGCAGTTGAGCGAGTTAGGAACGAAGTTCTGCCAACTAAGCAATCGTTCTGCCTTAGCATAAGTACTTCAAGCATTCACTAAGGTAGAATTTAAGTCTAAGTTATTGTCAATTATATTATATTAAGCTTAGACTCAGTCAAGGCTATGCCCTTTAACCTTGAAAGTATTTTCAAAAGCATTCACGAACAAATTTCAATTAAACATTATTTTTTTTTATAAATATAATGTTATACAAAACTATATTTTGACGGGCATGTAGTAACTGGAAGGGGGATATCATTAGTAGACTCTTCTTGCCTAAGGTAAGTAATTCGTACACATCCCAATCAACCGCGGGACCCGTTTACTTACCTGGAGAAGTTTGCCAACGTGATAAACTCTATTAGACCAAAGCATGCTATACCAAACGTCACACTAATACAATCATGATTTCAAAATACATTCACAAACCTAATCAAGGTTAAACTAGACTTAAAGTCTGCAGTCTAATCAAGAAACACCATCAAGGTGATCATTCAAACCTATTTGTTTATAGGTTAACAATCAGTCACAATCGAGAAAGGTTTTTTTTTAAACAAGATCACCACATCATTTAGACAAACAATCACAGGTGAATACGTTCAACCTCTTTATAACGTGAATACGTTAAACCTTTACAATCAGTCAAACATGTTTATACTCTATAAGTTATACAGGTTGTTGTCTTATAGAGTCAGTCAAACATTTACATGAGATTACGTGATCTCTAAAACTTTATAATACAAAGTAGAGAATAAAACAACTCTGACCGAATACACATGTGTCTGGATCCAAACATAACCGTTAAGCCTAAACATTCAAAGGCTACGTGGCCGCGGGCTAATGGTCATATATAGTTTCTCCGAAATGGGCTACGTGGCTCGGACACTTGTGTGTGTAGGGTAGTGTCACAATACCGGAAATAGAAATATTTCTGCTGAGCAATGTCAAGAAAACTATATTTGTATTATAATTGTTATTTAAAATGCTTTTAGAGTCAACGATTCACCAGCATATCGCTGACGTATTTTTTCCCACATTACAGGAAAGCCAACATAGTACAGATAGCAAGGCGTAAGAGTCATTTATGGAGTTAGACGCTCGCAGATGGTGATGGCTCAATTTTAAATAAATAAAATATTATAACAAGAATAAACAAGGTTTGTAAACCAAATACTTGGATATTTATTATCCAAAAGAATTTTCAAAATAAATTAATATTTTCGAAGACTTCTGCTAATAACCTGCAAATCTGATATATTTTCAAAACAGGTACCAACTATGGGTGTCACACCTAGGCCCTAAGTCGGGGTGTGACTGGTTGGTATCAGAGCCATCGTTCTTAGCGATTTAGGTATTGAGTATACCTAGGCTTTGAGCAAGAATAAGGTTATGCTGAAAATATTGATATTCAATTAAGAATATTAACTGATATAGTCATTGAATGATTAGACATAAGATTCAATCTTACCGATACTGATAGGTACTTAATTAATAGTATCTACATACAATCACTAAATAATATACTGTTACGGATAAGATAGGAACACGATCCTCTATCCAATCTTACACCGTACAGATGTCTGATCAACAATCCAGCCAAGGATCATTTCTACCTCCATCAGGTAAAGGAAAAGGGTGTATAGGGACAGCCTTACTTCCAATCCCTATATCTAGTAGTGAAGACTCATATCAAACCTCAATGGAGGAAAATTTAGATTCCTTCGATTCCAACATCCCACTAGCTCATATCATACGAAGACAAGATGTGCAAGGAGCAAGATCAAGTAGATCCCAGAAATCAATAAAGTCTAAGGAAAAAGGAATAATGACCGATGAGGAAGAAAATCCTCAGGGGTAGGAATATTTCAATTATCCGATAAATCAAGACCCTTACTTTGCTCATCTTCACAATGAACGCCGAAGCACATATTATGAAGGAATGTACATCAGAGATGATTCAACATGTTATGAAGTCGATGTTACAAAAATAGCTGAATCAATGCTCAACGATATAGAGATGGAAGAAGAGAAGGAGAAAGGAAAGAAAAGGAGACAACTGAGAATATCAAGAAGGATAGCAAGATCAAGAAATTTATTATCCGCTGGAAGAAATAGATAATAAAGATAGTAGCTATAAACAAGTATAGCTATAATAATTTTGTGCACTCTTGTAACTACAATAAGATGAATAAAAGATATGTTTTAATCTCCCCAAATATTGAACTTATCTTTAAAATCTTATTGTAGCATGTCAAGAATAGAAAGCACAAACTCTCTAATTAATACTTCTAATATATTTGGAAGAAAGAGAAGATCCATCAATTAAATTAAGTAAAGGTCCAAGTGGACAAATTTCAAATAATTAATTAACTTCAAATCAATGTCAGATAAAACATTTTAATAGGAAAAGACCTAGAAAGAGAATTAGGAAAATTCTCATGGTCTGTTTATACACAAGATATGGACTAACCACTCCAAAAGCATATGACAAAGGAATTATTGATACCTTTTAAGAAAACTCGTTAATCCTCATTATACTTGGATAATGATTATGAGACATATGAATCTATTGTGTTATATAATTACTCTAACATCATTCTACAATCAAAGAAGCAAGAATTTTGAGTGTGCCTTATATGAAATAGAAAACCACAATAAAGAATTAGTTGAGGTCAGAGAAAAGAAAAGGAAAAATCAAAAAGAAATCCTCTTTAATACTACAGAATTGCTAAACGTTTCAAACCTTTCATAATGTATCGATGTTTCAATGTCTCTATCAAACTAAATCAATTCCATTTTACGGAATGTAGAATCCTAACAATCAAAAGAATAATGATGAAGCTTCAAGCAACATAAATGTAACAGAGCTTGCACAGGAGATTCATGAGCAGTATTTCGTCAAAATGAAGGAAATGATCTACAACACAATAACTCCTTACATAGACATAATGAAAGAAGAGATACATAAGCTTCAACATTCAAATAATAAAATTAGAAGCCATCTATATCGAAGTCCTTCTCGTCATACCAAAATTACCCAAGACCAAGGTTGTAGTTTTGAGGAATTTGAAGCCTTTAAACCAAAAGAGTTTTATGGTGACCAAGGTGTCATACCAGCTTTGTGATGGCTGGATGAGATCGAGACCATTGTCATTATTAGTCAATGTACTGAGATTCAAAAGATACAGTATGCATCTCTGAAATTTAAAGGTGAAGCCCTAGAATGGTGTAACAATTTAGTCATGTAAAAGGGCAGAAAAACCATATATCAAATGAAATGGGGAGCATTCAAAGAACTGGTGTTACAACAATTTTGCCCCATTAGTGAAATCGACCATATTCAGATCAAGTTTCTAGACCTCAAAATGGAAGGCACAAATTACAAGGACTATAATAACAAGTTCTTTGACTATTGCCAATCAAATCCACGCCTAGATGATTCAGAATACAACAAGGTTATTCAATACATATATGGGCTACCTGAGGAAATAAGAAATATAGTAAAAACCCATATGCCACCAACAATCTACTCGGCCATGAGATTAGTCGAATACTTGATCAACAATATGTCAAATGACATAGAAGTTATAGAGGAAAATAATGCAAAGAAGAAAGAAACAACAGCAGTAAAACAAAAAAAGACAAACAAAGAAAAACCAACTTGTGAAATTGTGGTAAACAACACTCTGGAAAGTGTCGAAAACAAACAAATGCAATGCAGCAGTCATATGTACGTACTGTAATAAAGTTGGTCATTTTAAGGAAGACTGCAGAAGGAAAACCATTACATGTTTTAGTTGTAGAGAAAAAGGACATTTCAGCATTGAATGTTCGAAGAAGACAAGTTATGCAAGTGAAAGTGGTGTTAAGGAAAGAATGCCATAATAATTACGTTACACACAAGAAGAATATGGCAATCAAGAATAAAGGAGGATAAGAGTATGCCAAAGGGAATGTTCAAGAATCCAAGGCATTTGAAATAACTAATAGTTTAGTTAAACTCTTATAAACTGCTTGCAAACTCATTTTAAAACGAGAAGATTTGTAACCATAATAGGGTCTTTGAATCCCTAATGTGAATAAAGAAAGTTACTAGCATATAGATCGTATCTTTACATAAAAAAGTTTATACTCATCAAAAAGATAGATTTGAAATACGAAAGACTATATGGTTAATATAGTCCATCATCTATAGAAGGATGAAATAAAAAGAGTAAGATAAATTGGATAAAAGGGAGTATGTTTCAAAGAAATCGGTTATGTACTTTTTGAAAGTCTAACGGAAACAACCGATGGATATAAATAGGAGAAGTTCGTCAAGATCACAAAGCAACGAACAACGCGAGACAAGTAAAAGAATCTTGAAAGTTATCAGGATGAACAAGTTGAAAAGATTCGATAGACTGAATCCAAGAGGCATTCTGGATAATATCAGCAAATGTTTAGAATACAATAGGTAAGGTAAATAATTAAACACAACTGGCCACTGTGTTTAGAAATTTATGATTACTTATGATATTCTGAACCACTGACTGATAATATCAATTAAGATGCAAAAATCATTTAATAAGGATAAGTTAGCACAGCTATATGCTGAAAATATTGTATCTTTGCATGATGTGCCATTATCCATCATTTCGAATAAAGATAGTCGTTTCACTTCAAAATTTTTGACAAATTTTTGAAAAGCTACGGCAACGCGATTAAATTCAAGTACCGCGTATCACCCTCAGGCTAATGATCAAAGTGAACGTACTATTCAAACATTTCATGATATGCTCTGTGCATGCGTAATTGATCTGGGAGAAAGTTAGGATACTCATTTACCAATAATGGAATTTTCATATAACAATAGTATCATACGAGTATCCAAATGGCACCATTCGAAGCATTATATGGACGGAAATGTAGAACGCCCGTATGTTGGTAAGAAACAGGGGATAATCAATTATCAGGTCCAGAAATCGTTCAAAAGACCACTGATCAAGTAATACAAATACGAGAACGATTGAAGGCGGCAAGAGATAGACAGAAAAGTTATGCTGATGTTCGCCGCAAGCCTTTGGAATTTCAAGTAGGAGACAAAGTACTACTTAAAGTATCACCTTGGAAAGGTGTAGTATGATTTGGAAAGAAAGGAAAATTTAGTCCGCGATACGTAGGACCATTCAAAAATACTTTAAAGAATAGGACCTGTTCCATATCGGCTGGAGTTACCCGATGAAATGAAAGGCATACATGATGTGTTTCATGTGTCGAACCTACGCAAGTGTTTAGCTGATGAAACTCTTGCAATGCCGTTAAAAGATGTTGAGATTAATGAAAAACTTAAGTTTGTGGAGCAACCAATTCAAATTGAAGATATGATTAAATTCCTCAAACGTAAACGACTTAAAATGGTAAAAGTTTGTTGGGATTCAAGACGTGGACCTGAGTATACATGGGAACTTGAATCGGAAATGAAAAGAAAATACCCATACTTATTTCAATAAATCTCGAGGACGAGATTATTCTAAAGGTGGTAAGGATGTAACATCTCGGGAATACCCTGATCAATTTTGGGCTAAAAACGCAAATTCTGAAAGTTAAAGGGCTAAAAATGACAAATCTGGAGGTAGAAGGACTCAAAATGAAAATTTTAAAATTTATACATCTTCGCGTATCGCGAAGATGCAAGGTTGAACAACTTCGCGTATCGTGAAGATGCTGGCACACATTTCAAAGCTTATCCAGTTAAGTGGCGGCACGTGTCAACACGGGGTTGACATGCAAGATTGCGGCGCCGTCATGCATCTTCGCGTATGACGAACCGCCATATTATGCATCTTCGCGATACGAGAAGATGCATAAATCAAGGCTATAAATAAGCAGCTACGGGTTATCCAATTTTCACACTCATTCTTACATAGTTAGCCTAGAGAAGCGTGCTAGCTTTGCCGAGAAGTCCCGAGGTCCGTTTTCGTGAAGTTCGTGCAAGTATTGAATTGTTAAACGAGCCGTAGAGCAGTTGAGCGAGTTAGGAACGAAGTTCTGCCAACTAAGCAATCGTTCTGCCTTAGCATAAGTACTTTAAGCATTCACTAAGGTAGAATTTAAGTCTAAGTTAATGTCAATTATATTATATTAAGCTTAGACTCAGTCAAGGCTATGCCCTTTAACCTTGAAAGTATTTTCAAAAGCATTCACGAACAAATTTCAATTAAACATTATTTTTTTTATAAATATAATGTTATACAAAACTATATTTTGACGGGCATGTAGTAACTGGAAGGGGGATATCATTAGTAGACTCTTCTTGCCTAAGGTAAGTAATTCGTACACATCCCAATCAACCGCGGGACCCGTTTACTTACCTGGAGAAGTTTGCCAACGTGATAAACTCTATTAGACCAAAGCATGCTATACCAAACGTCACACTAATACAATCATGATTTCAAAATACATTCACAAACCTAATCAAGGTTAAACTAGACTTAAAGTCTGCAGTCTAATCAAGAAACACCATCAAGGTGATCATTCAAACCTATTTGTTTATAGGTTAACAATCAGTCACAATCGAGAAAGGTTTTTTTTAAACAAGATCACCACATCATTTAGACAAACAATCACAGGTGAATACGTTCAACCTCTTTATAACGTGAATACGTTAAACCTATACAATCAGTCAAACATGTTTATACTCTATAAGTTAGACAGGTTGTTGTCTTATAGAGTCAGTCAAACATTTACATGAGATTACGTGATCTCTAAAACTTTATAATACAAAGTAGAGAATAAAACAACTCTGACCGAATACACATGTTTCTGGATCCAAACATAACCGTTAAGCCTAAACATTCAAAGGCTACGTGGCCGCGGACTAATGGTCATATATAGTTTCTCCGGAATGGGCTACGTGGCTCGGACACTTGTGTGTGTAGGGTAGTGTCACAATACCGGAAATAGAAATATTTCTGCTGAGCAATGTCAAGAAAACTATATTTGTATTATAATTGTTATTTAAAATGCTTTTAGAGTCAACGATTCACCAGCATATCGCTGACGTATTTTTCCCCACATTACAGGAAAGCCAGCATAGTACAGATAGCAAGGCGTAAGAGTCATTTATGGAGTTAGACGCTCGCAGATGGTGATGGCTCAATTTTAAATAAATAAAATATTATAACAAGAATAAACAAGGTTTGTAAACCAAATACTTGGATATTTATTATCCAAAAGAATTTTCAAAATAAATTAATATTTTCGAAGACTTCCGCTAATAACCTGCAACTCTGATATATTTTCAAAACAGGTACCAACTATGGGTGTCACACCTAGGCCCTAAGTCGGGGTGTGACTGGTTGGTATCAGAGCCATCGTTCTTAGCGAATTAGGTATTGAGTATACCTAGGCTTTGAACAAGAATAAGGTTATGCTGAAAATATTGATATTCAATTAAGAATATTAACTGATATAGTCATTGAATGATTAGACATAAGATTCAATCTTACCGATACTGATAGGTACTTAATTAATAGTATCTACATACAATCACTAAATAATATACTGTTACGGATAAGATAGGAACACGATCCTATTTCCAATCTTACACCGTACAGATGTCTGATCAACAATCCAGCCAAGGATCATTTCGACCTCCATCAGGTAAAGGAAAAGGGTGTATAGGGACAGCCTTACTTCCAATCCCTATATCTAGTAGTGAAGACTCATATCAAACCTCAATGGAGGAAAATTTAGATTCCTTCGATTCCAACATCCCACTAGCTCATATAATACGAAGACAAGATGTGCAAGGAGCAAGATCAAGTAAATCCCAGAAATCAATAAAGTCTAAGGAAAAAGGAATAATGACCGATCAAGAAGAGAATCCTCAGGGGTAGGAATATTTCAATTATCCGATAAATCAAGACCCTTACTTTGCTCATCTTCACAATGAACGCCGAAGCACATATTATGAAGGAATGTACATCAGAGATGATTCAACATGTTATGAAGTCGATGTTACAAAAATAGCTGAATCAATGCTCAACGATATAGAGATGGAAGAAGAGAAGGAGAAAGGAAAGAAAAGAAGACAACTGAGAATATCAAGAAGGATAGCAAGATCAAGAAATTTATTATCCGCTGGAAGAAATAGATAATAAAGATAGTAGCTATAAACAAGTATAGCTATAATAATTTTGTGCACTCTTGTAACTACAATAAGATGAATAAAAGATATGTTTTAATCTCCCCAAATATTGAACTTATCTTTAAAATCTTATTGTAGCATATCAAGAATAGAAAGCACAAACTCTCTAATTAATACTTCTAATATATTTGGAAGAAAGAGAAGATCCATCAATTAAATTAAGAAAAGGTCCAAGTGGACAAATTTCAAATAGATGATTAACTTCAAATCAATGTCAGATAAAACATTTTAATAGGAAAAGACCTAGAAAGAGAATTAGGAAAATTCTCATGGTCTGTTTATACACAAGATATGGACTAACCACTCCAAAAGCATATGACAAAGGAATTATTGATACCTTTTAAGAAAACTCGTTAATCCTCAATATACTTGGATAATGATTATGAGACATATGAATCTATTGTGTTATATAATTACTCTAACATCATTCTACAATCAAAGAAGCAAGAATTTTGAGTGTGCCTTATATGAAATAGAAAACCACAATAAAGAATTAGTTGAGGTGAGAGAAAAGAAAAGGAAAAATCAAAAAGAAATCCTCTTTAATACTACAGAATTGCTAAACGTTTCAAACCTTTCATAATGTATCGATGTTTCAATGTCTCTATCAAACTAAATCAATTCCATTTTACGGAATGTAGAATCCTAACAATCAAAAGAATAATGATGAAGCTTCAAGCAACATAAATGTAACAGAGCTTGCACAGGAGATTCATGAGCAGTATTTCGTCAAAATGAAGGAAATGATCTACAACACAATAACTCCTTACATAGACATAATGAAAGAAGAGATATATAAGCTTCAACATTCAAATAATAAAATTAGAAGCCATCTATATCGAAGTCCTTCTCGTCATAGCAAAATTACCCAAGACCAAGGTTGTAGTTTTGAGGAATTTGAAGCCTTTAAACCAAAAGAGTTTTATGGTGACCAAGGTGTCATACCAGCTTTTTGATGGCTGGATGAGATCGAGACCATTGTCATTATTAGTCAATGTACTGAGATTCAAAAGATACAGTATGCATCCCTGAAATTTAAAGGTGAAGCCCTAGAATGGTGTAACAATTTAGTCATGTAAAAGGGCAGAAAAACCATATATCAAATGAAATGGGGAGCATTCAAAGAACTGGTGTTACAACAATTTTGCCCCATTAGTGAAATCGACCATATTCAGATCAAGTTTCTAGACCTCAAAATGGAAGGCACAAATTACAAGGACTATAATACCAAGTTCTTTGACTATTGCCAATAAAATCCACGCCTAGATGATTCAGAATACAACAAGGTTATTCAATACATATATGGGCTACCTGAGGAATTAAGAAATATAGTAAAAACCCATATGCCACCAACAATCTACTCGGCCATGAGATTAGTCGAATACTTGATCAACAATATGTCAAATGACATAGAAGTTATAGAGGAAAATAATGCAAAGAAGAAAGAAACCACAGCAGTAAAACAAATAAAGACAAACAAAGAAAAACCAACTTGTGAAATTGTGGTAAACAACACTCTGGAAAGTGTCGAAAACAAACAAAAGCAATGCAGCAGTCATATGTACGTACTGTAATAAAGTTGATCATTTTAAGGAAGACTGCAGTAGTCGCCAGAACTTGTTGTGGAGGAGGCATTGGAGACAACACAGATCGAGGAATCGACATAAAGCGTGGATCTGTTGATGTTGTTGTCATAAGTGTAACCAGTGTACTTGGTGAAGTAGTAATCAACGGTGTTGGAGGAGTAGATACATTAACAGGAAATGCAGGAGCATCATGTATTTCAACACCAGAATCTCTTCAGGTAGAGCAATATCAACAACTTGACCACCATCACCTTCACCTCCCGGACCACCATCACCACCAGCACCATCTCCATCACCTTCACGTTCGGAATCCGAGTCATCGTGGATCCAACGATCATTAGGTGGAGCAAAATAATCAACACGCACCGAATGACCAATCAATCTCTTATATCTTAGCTTGGTTTATGCTGTCTAACCCATGTATGATCTAACACGTCTTATGGTGTCTTCGTTAATGTGCTCCATAACCATAAGATCTACTTCAACTTCCGGGTCTTTAACAAGGTTAGGCTCTAAGTGGTTGATAATCATCTGGATGATCTTGGATACATTAAGAACTTGTTCTTGCGAGTCGTGCAGTTTTCCTTCAAGTGATAGAAAATCATCTCTGGGAAATTTAACGGTTTGTTCAATATAAGTGCAGCAAACGCTGACTACAACATAACTCGACACTCATCATAACCTCCATTCCGTCCAACAAGGCAATGAATCAAAACATGTAGCAATTACTTATAATGCTCACACAAATTCGCCTTGTTATACATAGACTTCACCAAGTCTCCCTTATACCTTAATAGACCAAACAACCCCCTAATCAGCTCATAATCAAACTCACATCAATCATCTACCATATCACCAAACCTTAATACCTTACGAATCATAGGAATATCCACAATAACCTTCTTATCCTATATCTCCGCTGTAATGTAATTCTCTCCCGAGACATATTTAGGCATATTCTAGAATAGTCTAATAATACTCTGTTGAACACGGAGATCAATAAATATGACATAGTGAATCCTATATCTCTTCAGAAAGCTAATCATGTCACCAAACATGGCTCGACCAAAGAAGCCCCCCCCCCCATGAAAGCACAGATATTGTGTTTCTTATCTCATTCCAATTGAGGAACAGCTGGTGCTTCTACTTCTTGTTGGGCCTCAGGATTCTCAGTGGGTTGTTCAGCAGGTGCTTGTTCAACATACGGTGCTTCTTGAACAATTTGCTGCTCTTGCTCGCCTTCGGGAATATCTTTTTGAATATTTTCAGCCATTTCTGTAAAAACGAATACATTGATCTTTGAATATACATTAAAAAGACAAATATGCCCTCATTCGTTAAACATAATGAATAACGGATGAAAACATATCTCATTCGTAAAGAGTTATTAACGAATAAGCACATTCGTTAATACAATTAAAACGAAATAAGCAAAAATAAAGAAAAAAATGAACTAACCAAAAAACTTAAACCGCTAATTCGCGGTTAATTAATCAGATCCCTAGCCGCAATGCAAAAATCTATCAACCAATTAACCAACCACTTTCTAACGCATCCAATTCCTTATAAAACTGATTGTGTTTTCATTTTTATTAATATGATGAGTAGCTAAATAGTTCATAACAAGAAGAAATCAAAAGAAAAAAAAATTAAAGATTTCAAACCGAATAACTTCCAAAGAAATCAGTAATTATTTACCCTTAAATTGCCGACTTTAAACCCTCTTAATTTGAGGTATTAAAGATAAGATTTGAACAAAAATAAAGAAAAATGAAGTTGAAATTCGTTTTGAGGTATTAACGAATGTGTCCATTCATTAATTATTCTTAACGAATGTAATATGTTTCATTCGCTATTCTTAATGTATAACGAATGATGTATAACGATTGAGGGCATATTTGTCCTTTTAATGTAAATTTCAAATATTAACGTATTTGTTTTTATAGAAATGGCTGAAAAAATTCACGAAAATATTCCTGAAGGTGAGCAAGAGCGACATTATCCAACAAGCTCCACAAGCTGAACAAGCACCTGCTGCACAGCCTACTTAATATCCCGAGGCACAAACAGAAGCTGAAGCTTCAGAGGTTCCTCTACTTGATTGGGATAAAAAGCACAATATATATATGCGTTCTTGGAGGACAATTTCTTTGTACGAGCCATGTTTGGTGATATGATCAGGTTTCTGAAGAGATTCAGGATCTACCTTGCCATATCTACCGATCTCTATGTTCACCATAGCATTATTAGACCATTCTGGAATAAGGCTAATTATGTGTCTAGAGAAAACCACATTGTTGCAGAGATTCAAGGAAAGAAGATTATCTTTGATATTCTAGTGATTCATAAAGTATTGCAGTTTGGGGATTCGGTGGATGATAGGTGTGAGTTTGATAGAGAGTTGCTAAGGGGATTGTTTGGTCGGTTAAGGTATAAAGGTGACTTGTCGAAGTCGATGTACAACAACGCAAACTTGTGTGAACAATATAAGTATGTGCTACATGTCTTTATGCATTGCCTTGGTGGACGAAAAGGACCATACGAAGAGTGTTGGTTTATGTTGCAGTCGGCGTTCGTTGCACTCTTATTGAACAAGTCGTTCAATTTCTCTAAGATGATCTTTTATCATTTAAAGGAGAATTGCACGACTCGCAAGAACAAGTTTCTAATGTATCCGAGATTCCTCCAGTCAATTATTAACCACTTGGAGCCCAAACTTTTTAGATGGTCTTGGAGCATATGAACTAAGATACCATGAGACGGGTTAGAACATACAGGGGGCAGACATCATAGACTAAGATATCGGTCATATAGCGAATGTTGATTAGATTGCTCCACCTAATGATCGCTGGATCCACGATGACTCGGATTCTGAACGTGAAGGTGATGGAGAAGGTGATGGTGGTCCAAGAGGTGGTAGTAATCAGGCAGTTAGTGCTGCAGCTGTCGCTCGTAAGTATAAAGGAAAGGCTATCGCTGTTGAAAAGCCCAAAAAGCAACGATCCCATAGAGGTTCTGGTGTTGAGATAACGGATGCTCTTTTGATTCCTGTTAATGTATCTACTCCACTAAAACCGGTGATTACTACTTCACCAAGTACACCTGTGGTTACACTTATGACAGCATCTTCAACATATCCACGTTTTGATTCGATTCCTCGATCTGTGTTGTCTCCGATGCCTCCTCCACAACAAATTCTAGCACCTACTAGTCCAACATTTCCTGCTCAATGGATTCAAATGCCAGATTACTTGTTCTTGTCGTTTAACAGACCTGTTGGCCCGATGCAATTAATACATCCAAGGTTTTACAATATGCCTATCCAGCATCAAATGTTCCAGCTGATGAATCTGATTCATATGCAAGAGAATCAGATGGTTGCGGGTAGATTATTCCAAGAACAAATAAGGGTCGAGCAGAGGAACATGATGAGGCATGTTCAGTATGTTCAATGCGAAAACCGGGAGTTGCGGGGCCTGGTTACTGCTCATGGGGAGAGATTAGACAAGCAAGACAAATTGATACTTCAACTAACATGCAAAGAAGATGCTTTTAAGAATTTGAAGGGGGATGATGAAGATAAAGATCCCGAGGCTGGTGGTTTTGATCAGAAACCAGGTGGTGACTCATCATCTAGAAATGTTGCAGCTAAAGGTGATAGTGGTAAGCAATTATGGTGTATCATGATTCCACTAATGTGCAGCCTGTGGATTCGATATAGGCAAATATGTTATTGTTTGTGTATGAGAGGGGCATAGTGATGAGTATGGTAAACACCGATGAGATAGAAGAAGGTGAATTTGTTGACCACTCATTAACAAAAATCAAAAATTGCCTTGCTTCTTGGTTTGAATGAGGAGGTAGTGGATTAGTTAGAGCGGAAAGAGGATGTTGAGGTAATGGATACTGGTGAAGTGAGGTTTCATACGGGTGTTCGAGCTGGGAATACCTCGTTTAATTATGATGATGTGGAAGTGGAAGATGTGACAGCTGAGGAATATCCCGATATGTATGCACATACTAACTTTGATGAGAGAATTCCGTTCTTCACTGCAGAACATTTTCAAGCAGCTGAAGATCGTCTACAGAAGTTGAAAGAAAAGGAGAAAGGAAAAGCTAAAGTATCAGATACCGAGACAAGAACTTCAGATGGTATGTTTATTCACAATATGTTGAAGATGAACAAGATGATCGAGACCTTAAGGTATGCTGAACGTGAAGATTACATGCAATAAAAGGCTCGGGAATCGACGTATCAAATGAAAAAGTTTGTGAGTGTCAAGATGTTAAAAGGTAATATTATTTCATGTTTGTACGACTGGTAACTTAAAGTATGTATTGTTAAATGGGAGTACGGAGTTTAGTATTTCAAGCGTATCACGGACGTGCTGACTATGCCGAGATGGGATGTTCGTACACTTGCTAATAGACCGTTCATGAATCCGGGTGAAAATCAATGGGCAGAATGGTTCTATTAGCATCTTTTGCATGAAGTAAGGTATAGATTCAAGTATTTCAAGCCTCAGGTGCCTACTCGTAAGTATATTGACGAGATAGATCTACGCACTGGTTGGAGGAAACTGGTTCTTAATGTAAAGCCGCATCGTATGTTAAAGAAGGCTCATGTAAAGACTTTTCCTTAAAGTCTTTATAAGAAGCTTAGCAGGTGGTATTATGATAACAAGACCGATGAGGAAGTAATAGTATTGGGATCGGGCTTGAAGACTGAATTTATCCAGGTGATTGACCCTGTGTGGCTAGTAAACCTGTCTGAATCTGATAACGAAGTTCTTTACAAGAATTGGATCAGATGGGCGGACGTCAAAGACAACAAGCAAGCTGTGCAATTTCAACGTGTTATTCGTATTTGTTATGCGTTTGGAATTCATAGTTGTGCGGATTTGAAGACTAGCCGGTTCAGGACTTAAAGTATACGAAGGACAAAGAGCTCGAGACGAGGGGGAGTTTGTTAGAGCATGGTTTTGTGTCTCGGCCTTTGTATAAAGTATTTTGGTTATTAGAATAATGTATTAAAGGTATTTTGGTAATTTGTATTGGCACATTCGCTAATTGTAAGACATATTCGCTAGAGTAGATAATAACGAATGTATCCCCATGTTTATTAGTGCCCATTCGTTAGGAATGTTAACGAATGAGACTAACGAATGTGCTTATTCATTATGATAACGAATAGAAATTAATGTATGATAGCGAATGACTCTCATTCGTTATGACATGTATAACAATGAGGTCTTCGTCTATATATACCTTGTAAAGTTTATTCTAATGTAACCAGTTCTTATTTTATCATTCAAGTATCGTTACTCTGCCCAAATATATTCTCAACACACACACTTACACCTAGTTAACGTAATCAGATCCAATCTAATCGTAATTCATATCTAGAAAACTAGATCCGTAAAGTAATCAATCAGATTAATGGCTTCTCAGGTCCCACCAAACCCAAATAGCTTTTAAACCAGGTTATAACATCTCATTTATTTATGAAATCCTTTTATTATCAAATTCTAAGTATATTATTAACTTATTTACAATAAATAAAATTAAATATCAAAAAAATATATAAATATCAGGAAGGGAATAATATTAAACAACCCCTTAATAGGAGAGATAAAAAATATATATGTAAGTTTTAAGAAATTATCTAGTAACGCAAACTAAGGTAACAGTAACACAAACTTAAAAAGTGTGTGCTATTTTTATTTTTAACCAAAATAGCTTAAAATTGAGTAAGAGGATAAACACATATTGTCTAGTCAATTGTAAAACAGATATTTATTTGGTTATCATTTTTAATTAACTGCATATGTATGTTGTGGCTTGTTGACCCAAGTTTAATTAAGACATGTGTGACACTGATGGAAGTTAGATAATGGTTGGTATAGTTTCGTTAGTTATATCTCTTAGGTAAACTAACCCCTCCTAACCCTGCCGGTAACGAAACAGAAATATCTAGCTTTCTAATTCCAAAAGTTCAAATTTAAGTATATTTTTAGTTAAAAAAAAATGCCGTTTAAAAGGAAAAAAAAAGAGTTAAAAAATCTATTTTTAGTAGTATTTTTGCTTTCCTACTTTTCCTTTGTTGCCATTATTTCGGAAAAAAATATGGTTATAATTACATTATGCTATTTCGGAAAATAAATATGGGGCTGTTACGTATACAACTTATATGTGAAACCCATAAAAACGACATAGTTTTGAAATCCATTTATAATTAAAATAAAATCTGTTATTTCCCTATTTCATCTCCATTAATTTGGCATCGCTGATTGCTACATCTTTTAGACTTCATCATGCCATCACAATCAAGCAATGAAATAGATAAAAATCTTTATCTGTTGTAAATTAATCATGAGTCAGCCAAATCGCATACCACACAAAGAATTCTTCTTTTATCATGTTAATATTGTTCATGCTTATTTCTTATTTCTTTTGACAGATATTCCGAAAATGATTTACGTTAGCTCTATAATTTACGACCAAAATCATTGTCATAAATGAAAAGGTATATATTTAAGTCAACCCTACTATCATATGCCATTTTGCAATAAAAAATGAATTAACAATTAGAAGTCCCACTTGATGTATGAACAGCAAGAGAAAGATTAGAAATAAGTAATGGTATGATATTATAATTCGTTGTTTGTTTGGCTTTTCTTATAGGTTTTTAATTTTGACAGTGATGAATCTTTTTTTTAAAGTTAAGAGTCTCCGTCTTTAATATTTCATATATATAATTTTGACTTCGTATGGAGAGGATTGCACGTTCTTAGTGATCGACTCATGGTTGATTGCGGCTTAATTCTCATTTTATTTTCCTTCTAAGTTTTCAATTACAATTGATGCAGAAACTTAAAATTTAACGGATTTCAACACTTTTATTCGAGCCGCTAATTAAGGAGATGAAATAATTGGGATGCTAAATTAATGGAGATGAAATAAGAATTAACATATTTAATTTAATTTATATATATAGATGGATTTAATTAGAATTGCGTCATTTTGATGGGTTTCACATGCAAATTGTATACAGCGTGACAGCTTCATATTCACTTTCCCCTTATATCTTTATATGTATAGGGTTTGAATCAAATACAAATTAAATTAGCATGTTAATTGTGATAATCAAGTAATGTAATTTGTAATTATATATACAACATAGTTTAATTACACTGTAGTGTAATTCCAACGTAGAGTAATTACACTATGATGTAATTGCATAATTACACTACTTGATTCTCACAATTACTACGTTAATTTAATTTGTACGTTAACTTTCCATATACGTATATATAGAACAACAACAATACCCGGTACATATCTCGCTAGTAGCAATGCTATAAGTAGGGTGGGAAGGGTGAGATGTAGATAAATATTACACGTATTTATAGAGGCGAGAGAGGTTGTTGTTTCTGATAAGACCCTCAACTCTAAAACGTTTATTAATATATATGTATATATAGACACACATACAAATGTATATGTGTTTTGAGAGTTTGTGAATTATTATATACTATTAACAGAGAGTTTCATACCGGCATAGGGAGGGAAAATAATAATAATAATAATAATAATAATAATAATAATAATAATAATAATAATAATAATAATAATAATAATAATAATAATAATAATAAGATACTTGTTAGGAACAAAGCGGCGCGGCGGAAGCGAAACAACACACATATGCACAACGATAAACACGCATAAACGGAAATATAAATGACACAAGAATTTAATGTGGTTCGGTCCCTGCGAGGGAACCTACATCCACAGGCCGCAACTAGGTTTTCTTATTAACTCAGAACCAAGATTAAAATTACATGATGAGATACATATAATAAACAAGATTAGGGTTAAACATAATTACGAGCCAAAACCGGGCCTCCTAATAAAGCCGGCCTAAAAGCCTTCATAACCCAACAATCTCTCACTTGAAGGCCTTGCGATAAACTCCAGCCTGCCATATGCAAATAACAATCCAATCATCCGGTAACGTCAGTAATCTTCGGTAACAGAAATCTACCAATCCTCCAATTCCAAGAACAAGCTAAAACTTCAACAACAGAAGTTCTTCAAGCCTCCAGTTACCTAGGAACAAGCTAAGATTTCCACCAATCCACCCTAGTTGCAGCGGCCCTTGCATCAGTTTCCTGAAAGGCCCATTGAAGCTCCCGAGAGCTCCAATCCGGAATCACGACCCAGTCATGACAAAATCCGTCAATGACTCATCCTCAATCTTAACCGGTCCTCACTTACTCACACTACCGGCTCCAAAGACTTCCAGAGGATAAACACTCTCCAAATCAGTAGATTATACCAGGAGAGATTTTCACATTCAAATTCCCGGTCTTCTGAATCCAACGTTGTAACATCCGCTTTTCTGAGAATTATAAATAACAGAAAGTTCTATAATTAACTGTGTGTCGTTAGCTTAATTGGGTGTGTTAATGTTTGGATAATAAATGGAATTAGAAGTGTGAGTGGGTTGTGGGGCCCATAGTCCCCTATATAAACCCAACCCGTCCTTCCTTTCACCACTTTCTTCCCTTCCATCACACACACACACTCAAGAACACACACATTTTCTCTCAAGACCCGAATCCGAATCCGGGCTAAAGCAAGGAAGATCTTGGTGTTTGAGTATCTCAAACATCAAGAAAACGTCCAGATCTTCGGGGTTGTCCAGATCTGAACCGAACCCGGAGCAAAAATGTAAGCTTCGGCCAAAGGGTTAAGTTTTATGGTTAGAATCGACATGCAAACCGATGTAATGATAAATCGGGTTGTAAAATGTAAGAAAAACATGAACTTGGTGAGTTTTATCCTCATGAGTGTATTATAGAACAAAAAAGGTGACGTCTAGACTATGAGAAACACGAGTATACAAAGTTGGTACAACCCAAAACCCATAAAAAGAGTAGAATCGGGTCCTAAGGAGGAAACAAGGAGAAAAATGGCTTTAAAATGGTAAAAACGACGAAAGGCAGGAATTTCTCATCGCACAGCCATGTGAAGCGAAATCAATAATTTCGCATCGCACAGCCAGGCGAAGTGAAATCAATGCATCGCACAGTCATGCGAAGCGAAATTCCATGCGAAGCAAAATTCCATGCGAAGCGAAATTCTTCCATGCGAAATTTCATGAAATTCATTTTCTGATGCATTTTTGTTAAAGGACTGTTAGTGAAAATAATTTTTTTCCGAGCTGACCTGGCAGCTCAACCCCAGCCAGGGGCGCTGCCCTCTGACCCCCATTAGTTGAGGGTTTCACTAACTTAGATGTAGGAAGTAGTAATAATGGATAATTGACACGCATAATGTGTTGTACAGTTAGCCGTGCGCAACTAAGGAAGGGCATTACCATTAACAGCAAGAGAACTCGACTCCAGGTGAGTTCTAGCCCCTATATCTGTTATGTTTTCGGGGCTGTGTGCATACTCCTATGTAGTAGATAATACACTTACTTGATTGGTAAGTGTATGATACGTGTATGGTTGTGTATTGAATGTATTGTTACATAATGATTGTATGAACGAGTACGGATATATATTTATAACTAGAAGATATGTTAAGTATGCACGCATGATAAAGGTATGGTAATTCGAGACAGAGGGGACCAGACCCTTATAATATCTGTGATGTTAGGGACTAGACCCTTATAATATATGTGATGTTAGGGACCAGACCCTTATAATATTTGTGATGTTTAAGATAGAATAACTTATGGTATACCATAGGGTTTCATGAAAGAAAGTATGTAAGAACGTATGCATATATGTAAAGTATGTACGAAAGAAGTGATAGTAAATAAGGTATAAATACGTATCTCCGGACACGTATGAGTATGGTATGAATGTAATGTATGTTAATTGATTAACTAGAACTCACTCAGCGTAGCTGACTTTTAGTATGCACGCAGGTGAGTAGGATGAGGCATGTTGCTTGAGGTGGGACACGTGGCAAACGGATGGAGACTGGCATCAAAGACGGAAGATTCACGTGTCGTTTATGTTATTGTTTAAGACTTAATGTATTTTGTTAAGACGGGTACTTATGTTATGTAAGAATGTTTAATATTAAGTATTCCGCGAAAAATTTTAATTAACTCTGATTTTAGAACTGTGTTTATGAGTAAATCCAACACCAAAGTAGGGTTACCGGGGACGGGACCTTACAAACGTCCCTTTGGGAACGAACCTAGAACTCACCGTATGCTCCCACTGTTACCAAAACCCTGAACATGTTCAGACCTGTTAATACGCTCAAGACGACATCCTCGTGGATCTAGGCTTCATGTCTGCAAACTGAAGCCCTTAGCTCTACTCGATTCAGCGAGCCAAGACCTTATTACTCGAAAGTTGGTTCACTTCTTCCGATGATACAGAGGCCGTATCTTCCAAAGTCTGTAACTAAAAGATTCATCAATGCTTTGCTGAAGTGAGTACCAAGAAATAAAACATACCAGAATCTTGAATCTAAGAGTCTTCACCGCCTTCACTGAGTCCCAATGCAACAACCCTAGATACATTCTCAGAAGCAGAATTCTAAACCTTTTGACATCGATTCTTCAAATGTCCGACCTCCATGCAGCCTACCAAGTCGACTATGCCCAGCTTGTCAGGATTGGACCTGGTGCAGAACCTTTTTAGGTTGACAAGAACACACCAGATCTATTAACTCAAGGCTGCTTGAATATTCCGGTGGAATCAAAATATCCAAGCCTTTGGGGTTCAAGGTTTGTGTAATAAAGGATAATCAATAAGAATATAATAGACAAAGATTAACTATTAATAATATATCGATTTAATGTAACAGTGAAAGGAATGTCTAGGGTTTCGTGATGGCGGCGGCTGTATGAGGAGACAAGAGAATATTCGCTCAAGTGTGTATCCTCGTATTCAGCAAAAGAACCGTCATTTAATGACAACCTAGTATTCTATTTATAGACCCTGACATTCCTTCTAGAAGCCCTAATGAATACAAAATGAATGACAAAATAAATACAAGTGTAAACAACTCTTCGAGTATGATATGTCTTTCGTCGAGCAGACTTGATATGCATAGCATGCTCGATGCAAGTCTTTGAGCAAACTTTACTTAGAATATTTTCTGATAGAAAATATTCTCCTCCAGCATATTTCAATCTTCTTGACTAATCCTTGCTTTGCTCGAATGAGTCCCTCGAGCAAGCTTGTTCTTCTAGATATCTTCAATCCTGCATTAGTGACTTATTGGAACAATCTTCAGCATACTCGGATGCAAAGCTTGCTCGGAACAGAACCAAGCTCGAAGTTTACACTTAGAGCATTTGATATCTTTCTTTATTGCATCCATGCTCGACCCACCAATGTTCTCGGAACACTTGGTTTAAGCTGGATAGATCAAGTTGTTTGCTCGCCTGGCAATCCACTTGATGAAGAACACTCTTGCTTGAAGAAGTGTAGCTTGCTCGAAGCCTTCAACACTTAGAAGAATTCACTGAAGTAAGTCACATCTTCACGAGACACCATGCTCGAGGTAGTAAAACCATGCTCGATGGTCTAAGCTTGCTCGTAGTCCATACTTAGCCGATTCTTTGAGGAGATTAAGAAGATTCCAATCTTCCTTTGCAAATATCCAACTCAACACAGCTCCCACTGTCTACGTTATCCCAATCCATGCCACACCAACACTCCATGAGATGAACCCCAATCATATTTCCTTGGCAAATAAATTTACCCAACACAAGATCTCGATCCTCTCAAATGTTGTACCATTAATCACTACCGAACATAAAACAACTTCACAGTTCCAAACAAACAAGAAGTAACAATCACAGTTCTATACCAGCTAATAGGCAAACAGTTATAACAAAAGTAGAAATTTCATGGAAAGCAAGCGGTACCAAGGGTTCTATGACCGTACACACGACCAGTTAACACAAACCCTAACGGAAAGATCATCCAAACAAGCAATAGTTCACACGACTTGCCGCTGACCTTTTTTTTCACTTATGTAATCACCCGCACACCCGTCGGTTCCATTTTCTTCAGGTTTATTCCATATCAGTACCATATCCAACTTCGCTTTGACAAACCAACCAACCCAAATATTTAACCGTTAAACATTCCAATCATAACCATCTCGTCTTCAGTTATAACAATAACAAACAAGAACAAAATCGGAAACAGTGAGCAGACACAGCAATGGCACGGCCTCAGTGGCGAATTCATGAATTTTTTTCAGGTGGTACACTACTTTTATATATCTCAATTTTATAGAATCGGGTATAAAAAATTTCGGTTCGAGGTTCGGGTCAGTTCGATGGTTCGGGAAAAGTTCATTACAAACTAACAAATTAAAACCTAACAAATTAAAACTAATAAACTAACAAATTAAAATTAAAATTTAACAAATAACTTAACAATTAACAACATAAAAAACAATTAAATATATAACAAATGAATCTAAACTTACATTTACGATGGGAAAATTCTAGAAAGAATAACAAGGATGAGTATGAGGAATGGGGAGAGACAACAACTTAAAAAAACAGAAAAAAGAAAAAAGCTTGCTACACGGAATCGAACCCATGACCTTCCATTTACAAAACCAGCAACTTACCAACTAGTCCAGCAGCTGTGGTGTGAATACAGTGGTTCCTTCCTAATTTGTAAGGTGGTTCATTTAATATTTTCTATATATCGATACGTTATTATTTCGAAACTCGGGTGGTTCCGGGGAACCACCCATTGACACGTTGGATCTGCCCCTGGCTGACGGCTTTTCTCCTTAACACTGTCAATCAAACTAATTTGTTCCTGCAATAACCGACTAATTAAATAACTGAAAATAAATCGTAAGAATTACCTCAAACTATCTCTTGCAGAAAAATCCGACCCAAACCCGAACTCAACCAATCTTCACAATACACGGTCAAAATACTCATTGTTGACAATCACACTCAAACCCGAATAAAAAACAGCCTAAATTTCCAACTTTAAACCCTTTAATCCCAATTCTAAAAAGAATGTTAGATAGGTACCAAGAGTTAATTAGTAAGCATTCAAATTGATTGGACCAATAGTAAACTGAATATATCACATCCTGCTCTTTCTTGTGGTAAAAAGAAATCTAAAACAAAGAATCCTTTTATTTTCTTATTATCTCTTCGTGTGATAACAACCACACAACCACATAGAGTGCCTTTTTTTTCTTTCAAATGACCCACTCCCAAGAACAAGTGATTTCTTTGATTACATCACCATTCACCGACGCAAACAAAAAAAAGGCAAATGTCTCATTCTTGTCAGCGTTTACTCCGGCTACGTATCTGGCCAAAATCAAGCCACACAAACCAAAAACGCTCGATCATAGAACCGTTGTCAACAAAGAACCCAACCACACCCAATCACGATGCCCGCAATCAAAACCTGCTCGGTTACAACCTTGACCACGGCGTGCTTTCTTCGGCGAATCGAACCAGATTTCAATCCTAACACAGCGGCCAATCTTGAACCGTCGATAACTTGGTGAACACAAACCAGAAATCGACCTTGTGATCGCAATCTTCAAAACATAATAAACCAAAATTGTGAATCGTTTTCCGTACAACGAGCCGTGTGTTAAACGAGCCAAAGCTCTGATATCACTTGTTAGGAACAAAGCGGCGCGGCGGAAGCGAAACAACACAAATATGCACAACGATAAACATGCATAAACGAAAATATAAACGGCACAAGAATTTAACGTGGTTCGGTCCCCGCGAGGGGACCTACATCCACGGGCCGCAATTAGGTTTTCTTATTAGCTCAGAACCAAGATTACTAGAGATGTTCAACGAAACCGGTTCCTGGAACCGAACCGGTGGACCCGAACCGGACCCGAACCGGTTCCTACCCGTTTTTTGTAGGAACCGGACCCTATCTGATTCAACCCGATGATCCATGACCGGTTCTTGCATTTCTGAGTGGGGGCGGGTAGGAACCGGAACCGAACCGGAACCGGTTCTGGAACCGAACCATTCGGAACCGGTTCCTAACCGGTTCTAGCCGTTGGATCGAATATAGCCGTTGGAAATCGTTTTTTTGGCCGTTTTTTGACCGTTGGGGTCAAAAATAGCCGTTTTTTGGCTCCCCCAAGCACCCCACTACTAGTATAAATAGGTATTTGGTGTCATGGGTTCATCACAACTTTCAAAACGCAAACCCGAACGCAAAAAAATACAAAAAAAACGCTATTACAACGTTTTGAGTTCTCTAATCTCTTGTTTTCTCTTCTTCTATATTCATATTTGTTGTTATGGCTACCTCACAATCATCGGTTGGTCAAGGTTCCAACTCCGAACCAAGTTTCGTTCGTATTGTACCTCATAATAGTAATCAAGAGATTTGGTGCAATTGGGATTTGGTTGAATTGAGTGACCATTCATTGAAGGCTCGGTGCAAGTTTTGTGGGATTTATTTAAACCCACTTTCGAATTCAAATTTGAAGAAACACATCGAAAAACCGTATTGTAAGGCGTTGAAAAAGAACGTCAATTCGCAACAAACGCAAATGGATAGTGAAGGCGGAATATTTACATACCAAATTGATCGAGTTCAAGATCGTATGGCGAAGTTTGTGATTCAAGAAGCTTTGCCGTTTAGCCACTTCGACAACCCTCGCTTAACCGCCATGATTCGAGATACGCTTCAACCACAATACACTCACGTAAGTCGTCATACTCTTAAATGTTATTGTTTAAAATTGTGGAAGAAGGCCAAAGAGGTACTAATTGCATATTTTGAAAATATAAATATGGGAATAAACTTAACTAGTGATGTTTGGTCGGCTCCACATGGTCTACCCGAATCTTATCTTTGTGTCACCGCTCATTGGGTAGACCCGTCATCGTGGGAAATGATGAAACGCACCATTGCTTTCGAACTCTTTGAGTATCCACATACGGGAGATAATTTGTTTGAAATTTTAGATTATGTTATAAAAACTTATAAACTAGAAAATAAAATATTTTCAATGGCATTTAATAACGCGTCGAATAATACATCGGCGGTTGATAAATTAAAATTAAAATATACGCCGATTTGCAATGGTGTATTTTTTCACTCAAGGTGTGTTGCACATATCATTAATTTAATCGTGCAAGACGGACTTGCTTCGGATGAGGTTACATCGGTTATAAACGATTTTAGACTAATGATACATGAAGTTTTTAAGAAAAGTAAAAAAAGACAAATGGAATATATAAAATTTTGTAAAGATACGGGAAGAAAAGCTTTGGGAGCTAATTGGGATGTACCTCATCGATGGAATTCCACTTGCATAATGTTTCAAAGTGCTTTGAAACAAAGAGAAACTTTACAAATGTTTCATTCTAGTCTTGCCGATAATGATTTGGCAATCCCCTTTTCAAATGAGAAATGAGAAATTATCAATGACTTATCGACTTTTCTTGAAGTTTTTAAAACATCAACTACGAAAGTATTATCCGACAAGTCCCTTGGTTCTTTCGAAGTTATTTTTAATTGTTAACAATCTTAAAGAATTTGAAAATAAAAGTCCAATGTTTTCAAACATCATATTACCAATGAAGTTTAAATTAAAAAAAATACTTTCTTGAATTGCCACCGGTTTTTACTTGCGCCGCCGCTTTAAACCCAATGTTAAATGTTACGGGGGTTGAATGTGTGATAGACGAAATTTTTTCAGCCTTAGATATGCATGAAGTTGACCCAAACTTTTCAACAGAGGCAAAAAATGATTTTAACTTGAATTTTAAATTTATGTATGACTTTTATTTAAATAAATATGGGTCAAACATACACATGCCTATGCCGGGGGGATCTTCATCAAGTTCAAGTGCTACTAGAGTACGAGATCCCATGATTAGCCTTATGAACACCGTTCGCAACGTAACGGCTAAAAAACAAAGGGTAACAGCCCTTCAAGCGAACTAGGAATGTATGGTGCAAATGATTACTCTACCGGTTTATCCGAAGAGGAATATGGCACTTTTGATGTTTTGGCTTGGTGGAAGGTAAAGGAAACCGAGTTTCCGATTCTTGCCACCATGGCCCGTGATTTACTAACCGTCCAAGCTTCTACGGTAGCTTCGGAATCCGTTTTTTCTCTTAGTGGCAGGGTAATATCGGTGAGAAGAACAAGACCAAATTCGGAGTCGGTGGAGATGTGCATTTGCTTAAAGGATCACTTGGACTCAATCGATCGTATTCAACACGTAACCACTCTCGAAGATGAAACACCACTTGATGTTCGAGTGCACGACGAACAAGAAGGCATTTCTACAAGTAATTCCGAGGAAGAAGTCGCCGCTCAATAATTACGACGAACAAGAAGGCTTTTCTAGAAATAATATGTCACAACTTTATATTTATAAGTTTAATGTTTTGTTAGTTTGTTTTTGAAGATTTTAAAACATGTAACCTTTTTTTTTGAACTTCTTAAAGTAAATAAAATGAATTTTATGTTAATTGTTTTGTTTATTTTTCATGCTATACAAATACGAATCGTAGTTTAGAATCCAAATCGCAAACGAAAAACGAAAAAAAAAAAACTAAATGCACTTGTATTGCAAATCCAATGAACAAGTTTACATTGTACAATGGTTACATATTTAACTGATGATGTTCCAACTGATGAAACTCTGCAATTGATGTGTCACTGATTCATATTTTGCATCAGTGACAACAAACTCTGCAACTGATGAATGTTCCCACTGATGAGTATTCCTCATCAGTGGCAACCTTCAGTAGTTGTCATCAGTGGCAACCTTCAGTAGTTGTCTTCAGTGGCAAACATCTTCAGTAGTTGTCTTTTCTTCATCAGTTAATTGTTTATTTTTATGTTAATTGTTTTTTTATTTTTCATGTTATACAAATACGAATCGTAGTTTAGAATCCAAATCGCAAACGAAAAACGAAAAAAAAAAATTTACACTGTAACCGGTTGGAACCGGTTACGGTACAGGAACCGGGTTAGGAACCGGTAAGAACCGGTTAGATAGGTTAGGGGTCCGAGGGTGGGAGAACCGGTTCGGTTCCCTATCCGGTTCGAGCCTGGAACCGGTTTAATTGAGGGTTTTGAATATATGAACCGGTTCCGGTTCCTAGTCCCAAACCGTTTTGAACATGCCTAAAGATTACAATTACATGATGAGGTATATATATATAATAAACAAGATTAGGGTTAAACATAATTAGGAGCAAAACCAGGCCTCCTAATAAAACCGGCCCAAATGCCTTCATAACCCAATAATAGTAACAATGGTAAAAAGTAAAGATAAAACAATGTTAATAGGATGGTGTGAGTAAAAAGTAGGGAAAGTAAGATAATTATAAAAAAAATAAAAATAAAACTATAACTAAAAGAAACCAAAGAAACACGACGTAAATAATAAAAAGAGCTTAGTTAAAAGCAAAAAAGGTTAAACTCCTAAGACCTAATGAACTAAAGGTACATTATTCAACATAGCTCATCTAAGATTTAATATATTCGGATAAAAGATAACAATCCATTTGTAGCATGGATATCAATATTTTATTCGTATAAAAATATCAATCTTAATCCATATACCTTTAAAATCTTTTAACCCAGAAGCAACCCATTTTATTAACTTATCTAAAAGCATCAAACAAGTTAACGAGTAAAAGTAAAAATTGTAAATGTGTTAGTGGTGCTAATAGAATGTAAACAACCGGTTAATCAAATTAACGAGTCTATGGTCTACCCTATTTAATTAAAGGAGTTAACAAATAAATAATCGAGCAACTTATTTAAACATAACAATAACAATGACCTACATAATAATTTACAAAAATCTTAGATTCTGATTAGATTAGAAAAATGTAGCTAGTGCGTCATCACAACACCGAACCAAACCCTTTTTCAGTTACTTGCCACGTGCACCTTCACTTGAGCGTTGATATGATATATATATATATATATATATAACCTTACCTCTTTCTTCATCCCAACTTATTCATTATCCATTTCACTTTATGACTCGTCCGTACAGGCTCCTATCAACCCTCGTCAACTCACCCTCGGATTCACCTGAGCAAGTCGCCGTTGAATCCGATTTCGTCGTCATCTTCGCCGCTCTGTTATGCGCACTCGTCTGCGTTGTCGGTCTAGTAGTCATGGCACGTTGCGCCTGGCTCCGCCGCCGATCCATCATCCACCGTACGCGTGGCCACCCCTCGGCTAACAAGGGAATTAAGAAGAAGTTAGTCGAAGCACTCCCGAAGTTGGTGTATGAGTCCGGTAAGGAAGACAAAGCCGCAAAGCTTTCGTCGGGCGATTGCGCGATATGTTTGACCGAGTATTCAGACGGAGATGAGATTCGGGTGCTGCCGCCTTGCGGACACGGGTTTCATGTTGAGTGTGTTGATAAGTGGCTTGGCTCGCACTCTTCGTGCCCGTCGTGTCGGCAGATTCTGATGGTTACTAGGTGCAAAAATTGTGGCAAAGATTCCACGGTGGCGGAAAGTAGTGCTGGTGCGGTTTAACGCACTACTAAAAGATTAGCCTAAAGCGACCTTTATTTTATAAAATGAACTGCATTTGGGACCTAATGCAACTTTTTTGTTAGATAATGCAACTGTTTTTTTAAATACGACATTTTACAAAGGTTGTGTTTGATAATAAAAATGTTACATGAAGTCTTAATGTAACTTCATTGCAGCTTTTTTTTTAAATAAAGGTTGTCTTAGGCTATTTTTTTAATGACGGTACAAAGGATGAAATAAAGGTTGTCTTAGGTTATTTTTTTAATGACGGTACAAAGGATGTCGGATAAAGCTTTATCCGTTCAGCTTTATCCGTTTTAGAAGTGGAGTTGAAGAATACATTGTAGATGGAAGTCAGGTCAATTAAATACTACTGTATTATACTAGTTAACTTAATTAGTTGGCAATGATATGAGGCCTAATTATTGGGATAATCAGATGGGATGGTTACTTTTGGCTGATTTGCAAGAAATCAGAAATAGTGAAATATATGTTATCTAATTATTTTTTTTTATGTTTTTGGTTAATGTTTTTATCTTTTCGGACATGTGGTCTGTCAGACTGTCAATGAAAATGGTTGGATAAGGTTCACTATTTAGCCGTCAAAAAATATTGGTTAAAGATATAATAATCTCGGTTTACAAATGGGGAGTTTTAGAGATAACAGGCCATTTTTACCCAAAAAAAAAAGAAAAAAAAAAAAAAAAACTCATCAACATACCCCGTATAGGGCTATACGGAGCCGATAGGGTCCCCTACAAGCCCCGTATAGTAATATATATGGCGTATAGGACTCCGTATAATTCCCATATAGCCTTTTATACGTATTAGGGGTGTTTGGGTGTTTCTAGCATGACCCCTTAAACATCGGTTGTGAGGTTAATCCAGTTGCAGGTGACTGAGAACAATGAATAAAGTAGGTCTTTTTTTTTAGGAAAGAGAGAAAGTAAGCAGAATTGTCTTTATCGGTATTAAATAGGTGGTTGGGAGTTCGTTAGGTGTCATACTCATGTGTACATAAATATCTTTGTGAATGGTAATTTAAAATATGAGAAAATTATTGCTTGCGTCCCTATGGTTTCAGGGCGAAGGCACAATGAGTCCTTAAAAAAAAATTTGAACTGGTTGAATCCCTGTGATTTTAAAAATGAATCATTTGAGTCCCTACCGTTAGCTAACTATGTTAGCTTGAGGGGTAGGTTGGACAATTCACTTCAATTTATTTACACTGTCACTCTTAACGCGGATTCAAGTTCACCACCACCGCCTGACGCCGTTCCATTCCACTCTAGCGCTGTCAGTTGCCAATCCACCTCCGCCGTCATCATTCCCTACCAAACGTGACCTTCAGACCAGAATCCCCAAGCTAACATCACTCTTCGATCAGGTTCTTTTTCGTTTTCAAATTCTTTTTTTATTAAAAAGTATGCTTTTTAGGGTTTACAGGATCATCAATGAAGAAATTGGAGTATTTGCGGTGCCAAGGAAGAATGAGATTGATCTCAATCTTACCAGTAACTTCATTTGTTAATTTTCATTTACTAATTCTCAACATCTCTGGGTTTTTGGTTCGTCTTCTGTTTCGAGATCTCTATAGCTTCAAAACAACCCAATTTCTAATTTGGAAACACACCAGAAAATGTAATTGAGGAACAACTTATACAGACTATAAGTTTTTATTCAACTATTATTGTTTGGTTCATTAATTGTTTAATCACTTTTAAAAATGTTGGCATAATGCTCTTTTGGTTTACTGGACTGGAAAAGTAGTACAGTACAAATATTGTGCAATTTTGCTCATTGTATAAACTTTCTATTGTATTTGTTTTATAACCTTGACCTGAAAGCTATTTGTGCTTATAGTTTTGTTTGCTTTGTGAGCACTCTGAAGATTATAGAACATGTCTACACCATAGAATATGAAATCTCACAAATAGTATTCAATTCTCTTGGTTTTTAATATCTTGGTAGTCTACATAATAAGGTTTGCAAAATAATATTTTAAATTTGTAATATTTGATTTATAACAAAAGTCATGTGATGATTTGATCCATATTAGTCCCTGTAACCGGGACCTTCTAATACAGCAATGGTTTCAACGCCTTCGAACTGACATCTTCGTATCTATTGTTTCAATTTTGGTTGCATACTTTCAGCAACAACTGAGTGCAACAAGACTTAGAATGCTTTACTTGCCCTAAAACACAGCCCTGATTTTTTATTCAGAGATTGTTAGGATGAGATAAACTTGGTAATCAGTATTGTATTATTGTGATTAACAATAATAATTACATAGGGTATATAAAGACATAATAGTTACACATACAACCCTCTAGATTAACTTAATATATATATATATATATATATATATATATATATATATATATATATATATTTTCTAACATTCCCCCTCAAGCTAAGGCCGAGAAGCGACCTGCAGCTTGGACCTAAGCCAAAGAAATCGTTGTGAGGGTAGCGGTTTTGTAAACACATCAGCAATCTGATCATCTGTCTTTATAAATTGAACACGAAGTTTCCCTTGAGCAACCTTCTCGCGAACAAAGTGAAAATCAACTTCCACGTGCTTTGTTCGCGCATGGAACACGGGGTTTGCTGACATATACGTGGCCCCTAAGTTGTCACACCATAATGTGGGAGTAGAAGGTAATGAGATACATAACTCACGCAATAGTGTTTCAAGCCATGTGAGTTCAGCAACAGTATCTGCTAATGCCTTGTACTCGGATTCGGTAGATGACCGAGATACATTACGTTGTTTACGAGCGGACCATGAGACTAGGTTTGAACCAAGATAGATAGCAAATCCCCCGGTGGATCGACGGTCATCGAGGCAGCCAGCCCAATCTGCATCTGAAAAGGCATGTAGGTTAAAAGAGGCATCCGTGTAGGCATGTAAAAGAGACCCATAGTTATGTTGTATCAGTAAACCGTATTCCGAGGTACCCTGTGAATACCGCAGTATGCGTTTAACCGCCAACCAGTGATTTGTTGTAGGGAAATGCATAAACTGACAGACTTTGTTGACTGCATAGGCAATATTAGGCTGGGAAAGTGTAACATACTGTAGAGCATCCACAATCTGGCGGTATCGAACAGGGTCGTAAAAAATGGAGCTATCACCAAGAGATAACTTTGCGGTGGACGGAATGGGAGATGAGACCGGCTTGGAATGAGACAGACCAGCACGAGCAATAATATCCAATATATATTTCTTCTGAGACAAGATGATATCAGCCCCTTTGTGAATAATTTCAATACCCAGAAAATACGAAAGTGACCCCATATCCTGAACAGCAAACGTGCTGCTTAGACTTTGAACAATGTATTCAATTGCCTTAGGGTTGTTTCCTGTAAGAATGATATCATCGACATAGACAAGCATATATAATAAAGTTCCATGAGCTGAAAAAACAAACAATGAAGGGTCGGTTTTTGATCCCTTGAAACCGAGAGTGAGTAAAGCTGCGGACAACCTGTGAAGCCAAGCCCGTGGAGCCTGTTTGAGGCCATAAAGTGATTTTTGAAGAAGGCACACATGATCTGGTTTTTGCATGTCCACAAAACCAGGTGGTTGTTTTACATAAACTGTTTCATGAAGGTTGCCATGTAGAAAAGCATTTTGGACATCCAGTTGTCGAAGAGGCCAGCCTTTTGTGACAGCAAGGGATAAAACCACCCGTATTGTGGTAGCTTTGACAACCGGACTGAACGTTTCATGATAATCGACACCTGGTCGTTGACGAAACCCTTTTGCAACTAGACGCGCTTTGTAGCGCGTAACAGCCCCGTGTTGATCTTTCTTAATTTTGTACACCCATTTACAATCAACAATGTTGGTGTTAGGAACACGCGGGACTAGAGACCATGTACCATTTTTCATTAGAGCAGAATATTCCTCGACCATGGCAGCTCGCCAGTGAGGGTCTTTGTTAGCAATGGCAAAAGAGGATGGTTCAGAGGTCGAGGTGGTGACAGTATGAAACGAGGAGGGACTATATCGGGTGTTTTTTTTGGGATTCGGACGCAGATTAGAAGGGCGGGTTCGAGGTGGTGGTTGTTGAGAATAAGTGGCGAGGTTGGGAAGGGTGGAGGATGATAGTGTGGGAACGGGATCAGGAATAGATGATGTGGTTTCAGGTGTGGAATGGACTGGCAAATCTGATTGGGAAGGTGTGGTTGTTTGGGTCGTAGTTGTGGGATGGTTTGGTTGTATAGATGGATTCGAAGCAGGTACGTGTGAGTGAGCCGAGGGCGGGGAGTTGTCAGGTGTGGTGGAATGGACAATGTCTGGAACAATATGGGGGTTAAGATAGTGATGAGTAGGATAGGATGAGAAGTAGGGAGGTGACGGTGGTGAAGGAGGAGAGGTTGGAGTTGGTTGAAATGGAAATGATTGTTCATGAAAACGAACATGCCGAGCAATGTAGATTCGATCGGAGTCGGTATCCAAGCATCGGTAGCCATGATGGGATGTGCTGTACCCAAGAAATACACAAGGAAAGGATCGAAAATCCATTTTATGCTTATTGTAAGTACGGAGATGTGGATAACACCGACACCCAAAAACCCGAAGGAAGGAAAAATCTGGTTTGTGATGAAAGACTTGTTCAAAAGGAGAGACACTTGAATTGGTTCGAGAGGGCATCCGATTAATTAGATAAACTGCAGTGTCAAACGCAAGATGCCAAAAACGTGTTGGAACGTTGGATTGTGCAAGAAGGGTGAGCCCAGTTTCAACGACATGTCTGTGACGCCGTTCAACACACCCATTCTGTTCACTGGTGTGTGGACAGGAAAGCCGATGAACTATCCCCAGGGATGAGAAAAAGGGTGACAGCTTTCGAAATTCGCCTCCCCAGTCAGTTTGGACAGATTTGAGTTTGGTTTGAAATTGTCATTCAACCATAGCTAAGAACTATTTAAAAGTGTTATAAACATCATATTTAAGTTTAAGAGGAAACAACCACATAAATCGTGAATAATGATCAACACATAATAGGAAATAATTATGACCATCACAAGAAGTAACTGGGTCGGGACCCCATACATCACACAATACCAAATCCAAATTATGAGAACTTTTAAAATTAGATAATGGTAAATGAAGTTTAGAGGATTTTCCAACAGAACAAGCATCACAATCCTTACTAGAATGTTTAGTAGAAACAGGTAAACAACACTGAGAAAGCATAAAATTTAAATGTTGCGGATGAGGGTGACCAAGCCGTTGATGCCATATATTTGTAGAAGCTCGAACAGTAGAAAAAGCAGTTTTAGGAGTTGGCTGAATCCGTGGTAGACTGAAGGAGTACAGCCCGTCAATGCTTGGACCCGTGAGGAGGATAGTGTGTGTAGACTTCTCCTTCACAGAAAAGAAAGTGTCATGAAATTCGAAAAAGAAATTATTATCACGACAAAAATTTTGAACAGAAAGAAGGTTTCTTTTGATTTCGGGAACATGAAGTTTATCTTTAAGGACAAAGGTTTTGTTTGGAGAGTAAATGTGAGTGGAACCGATATGAATAATAGGTAGGGACTTACCATTGCCAACATGAAGACCATCGTTACCACGATATGGCTCGGAATAATCAAAACTTGAATGCTCAGGTGTTGCATGGTCGGTGGCACTAGTGTTGGGTAGCCAAGAGAAGGGTACTTGTGAACGGTTGTCGGATGTTTGAGAGCGATAATCAGCAATGTTTGCTGAAGGTGAACACCCCCGAATAGTGGTTGGATCCCTGTTAGGACATAAAGATGGGATGTGGCTAATGCCACACCTGTTACACGTTCCAAAAACCATGTTCTAGTTAGAAGCCCAAGCAAATTGATTGCGGTTTCCCCCTCCTTGACTACGGTTGTATGTATTGTTGCCTCGTCCACGCCTGTTGCCACGACTACGAGAATTTCCAGAACTGTTGCTATAAAAGGCTTGTGACGGCTGTTGAGTTATCGGTTGGACTTGAAGGCCAAGTTGACCAAGCATTTGTTGAATGGCCTGAATGTTGGGTAATGATGCCATAGGGTTATTTGAGGTAGGCGAGTTTATAGTGGCAGCAGCAAACGCCTGAACCGGAGTCACTTCTAGCGAGGGTTTCTTGATCATATAGTCAATGTTTGATAATAGACCGTGAAGTTCAGAAAAGGTTGTTGGAAACTAGCGAGTGAGGATGTTTGTTTTCAGACTTGTATATTCTTCACGTAGCCCAGAAACAACCAACATAACAAGGTCCTTTTCCTTCATGGGTTCGCCTATGTTTGCAAGCGCATCAGCGTATTCCTAAGCACGTGTAAGGTAGGATGATGGTGTTTCATCACCCTTCATCTCAATCTTGAAAAGCTATGCGTGAAGAGTGTATTCTCTTGAGGCCGTGTGGGGGGCATAAGCGCGCTCAAGGGAAAGCCATAATTCCCTGGATGTGTTGCTGCTTGTAACGTGCTGGAAAGATGCTTTAGAAATTGTTGAGACCAGTAACATTCGAACATGAGCATCGTTAGATACCCAGGTGGCGGTTGTCGCCTGAAAATAGGGTTTTAGGGTTGAGTGGCGGCTGTCGCAGGTTAGGGTTAGGAAATAAAAAATGGCTCTAATACCAAGATAAACTTGGTAATCAGTATTGTATTATTGTGATTAACAATGATAATTACATAGGGTATATAAAGACATAATAGTTACACATACAACCCTCTAGATTAACTTAATATATATATTGTCTAACAGGATGCCATCTAAATAAAAACGAAGTCCAGATTTATGCCATTTCATCTTAACATTGGGTGAGCTCGCATATGTAGATGCAATTTTCGCTGAAGGATGCACATGTATTACCGAAATGGACTATAAATAATCAAAGGTAGTTATATTCTATGCATGTTTGTGGCGAAATTTGATTTTAGTTAACTGTTGAACTAAACTTCATGATTGGGAAAACGTTGCAGATTTTCTTTCACCGAGTTTCACAGGATAAAACCGAACCCGAAGCTCAAGATGCCAGTGACACAGAGGATGATTATGAAGATGATGAGGATGCAAATGAGCCATATTAGGTGTGGTGAGTGGTGATTGAGGAGTCACAAGAGAAGGTCGTTTAAATGGTTCTATGAAATGAAAAAAAAAGTGATGATTAGGGAAAGATACAGTTCCATTATCAATAAACCGATTTGGTTAATGAAGCTTATAGGCATTCCCAAGCATATGTTTTTCACATGTTTTAGGGTATAAAATCAAGGAGCTAATGACTGTTAACAAAATTTGAATGGTTACGGACATTTTGGATTTGGTACTAAAAAATAGCATGTTCGATTTGTTTACTTTTGTTTTGATTCGTGCTTTTTTTTTTTGTTAAAATCTAGTTTGATTCGCTTATTTTTGTTAAACGAAGTGAATTAAGTTGCTTGTTAAAAAAATGGTTTGGTTCGTTTAGTTTAATTTAGTAAAAAAAAAGTAGTTCGATTCATTTTTGTTAAAAGATAAGTTTGGTTTGTTTATTTTTATTAAAAACTAAGCTTGGTTCATTTATTTTTGTTTAAAAAAATAGACTAGTTCATTTATTTTTGTTAAAAGGGGAAGGAGACTCAAGGTGACAAATTATGAAAGTTCAAGGACTCAGAGTGACAATACAAATTGAAGTGAAATGTCCAATCTACCCCTAAAGCTAACACAGTTAAGTAACAGCAGGGACTCAAATGGTTGATTTTTGAAATCACAGGGACTCAACCATTTCAAAAAAATTTTCAGGGACTCATTATGACTCCACCTTGAAACCACAGGGACGCAGACAATAATTTTCTCTTCAAATATCTATATCTGGGAAATTTCCTCATTTACCATTTCAAGATCTTGAAAAGCTTAGGGTAAAAGCAATCTCATCCCATCATCTATCCATAAACCAAAAATTATACTAAAACTCACTACATTTTCTCTTTCTATTTCAATTAAATAATACTTTTATACCTTTTATCGTTACCTTTTCTCTTTCCTTCACTCACACCATTTTCAAAATATATTAAAAAATTATAGGGGGTGAACAGTAGCTTTTCAAATATACAGAAAAATCACTGCTTTTTCTAAAATATAAAAACTCTTCACTCACAATACCTTGAATCAATCTCTAAATTATAAAAACACCCCTCACATAAAATAAGGGGTTGGATAAGAATGCTCTAAGTCGGGTGGTTCGGTAATAGACCTCCATAACTCTATGATTACCCTATGTTAACTCTATGGTCAGGATATGGTCAGCATGTTTTGTGTATTTTCGTCTTCTAAATATAGCCAATTTTAATGATCACCATCACGGTTAAGATATAAAAAAAATTGGGATTTTCATCTTCTAAAAATAGCAAATCTTAGTGATCACCATCACGGTTAAGATTAAAAAAAAAATTTGGGATGTTGGTTATTGGTGGTAGTTAAAATAAAAAATAATTGGGACGCTGGGCAATTGTTTTTTCTGACCATTTGAGTAAAAAAAATCCTTTTGCATTATATAAAAAAACCAAACCATTATATTTTTAAACATATCTCTTTTCTTACTCTTTTGCACTTTTTTCATACAATAATAATAATAATAATAAAAATAATAATAATAAATAGGAGTTTTAAGAAAAAAAGGTTTGGGTTTAAAGAAAAAATCATTTATTCAAAGATTCGTGCTAGCCAATGCGAAACGATGGAACAAATAGATTAATTTACAACACCCGTTATATTTTCAAGCTTATCTCTTTTCCTACTTTGTAGCATTTTTTTCATACAGTAATAATAATAATAACAATAATAATAATAATAATAATGGGGTTTTAAGCAAAAAAATAGGGTTAGGGTTTTTGAAAAAATCATTAATTCAAAACTTCGTACTAGCCAATGCGAAACGAATAGATTTGTAGTCGTATACCGTTGGTTAAAGTTCATTGGGAATCGAAGCAATGAGCTGAGTTTACTTGGGAACGTGAAGATCAAATGAAAGAGAAATATCATCATCTGCTCGCTACGGTTAATTCTCTAATTTCGGGTCTCTAATTTCGGGACGAAATTCCCAAAAGTAGGGGATACTGTAACATTTCGGTTTTTCCATATTCGTATTTGTATTTGTTTTATCGGTTTACGAACATTATTCGGATCTTTATCATTAATAATATGATGCATTTTATAAGTATTTATGATTGTATTTTCATTTTGTATTCTTTAGGTTTTCAAAGTTATCTATTTTTTGTTTAAACTTTAAAATAATCAAGAATTAGTCATTTTAGAAAGTTCAAGGACCTAGATGGCCAAATAACAAAACTTTTCCTCCCTTGACTCGGGGCGCCGCGCGACCACAGGAGTGGGTGGCCGTCGCTCGCCACCTTTGCACACCTGCACAGATTGTTTGTTTATTTTACTTTCCTAGTTCATTTTTGGTACAAAATCGCTTATTTTTGGACCATATCGCGTGATTTAAGCACCAAGAAAACTAACATAGACTAAGTATTTGTCCACATATATTACCCCTTCCTCAAGAACGAATTTTGACTGCACTTTCAGTTGATTTGATCATTAAAACTTGATTCGGTTTCTTAAACGAGTAAACTAACTAAAATTGGTTCGATTTTGTTTATTCTATATGAACAATACATATTTCTTCTGCCACAATTTCCCTAAACTATAATTATAACATTCTCAGCCATCACCCACCTCTGTCCTTCATAATTTTCTTTGTTTTAGCCATATTACTTGAATATACAAGTTTCGGTGTTTGACTTTACCTTTGCAACAACCTTTGACTTCACTTTTCGGTTGATTCATACACTTTCCGGGTAAGTTGTGAGTTATAAATCATTCATACATATTCATTAGTCGATAACCCTCAATCAATTTCTGAGATTGAGGGGTACTGACTGGTCAATTTGACCTAAACCCCGTTAAAAGGCATAATGGTAAACAAGTTTGACTACTCGTTTTCTCATGCTTCTGGTTCGAACCGGCTTTCGGTCCAGAAGACTTTTATTTTCGTAACAAGATTTTTAGGCTACTGACCAAAAACCCGACTTTCAACTCGTTGTTCGGATTCTGTCAGTACCAGCTCGCTTAAACATTTAATTTAACATAACCGAAGTTCTAGACATCCGTTGGGACGATTCTAGTGGCATTCTTATCTCAGAGTTTCAGGTTCATTTAGTTTACTTTGCTCGACCCGTTAGAGGACGATCTGTTTATTTCTTAATTGGTTATTATTATTATTCGATTGCCTACGAATTAAGGTGAGTTTTATCATTCCCCTTTATTTTACTGATTTTCATAAGTTTTGGGGACATATGCGTACTAATCCGTATTTCATATTACATATATACATCAAACTAGTAAACGTGTAATTGTGTATGATCGATCCAATATACTTGTTACATGCTTACGTGTTTACTTTATCGCATTCGGAGAGCTACATCATATCTCATTTATAGTATGATCATACGACTGCCATAGTAGCTAACGCCCGATTAGCTAGGCAATGGCTAACTAACACCTTAATTTCTCATGGTTTGGTTGTTTATTACCGCATTTATTATGTTTTGCTCATTTATTTATATTATTACTATATCATGCAAAACTGGTGATAATCTCACTCAACCTAGTGTTGACAAACTCTATTTATTTTCTACACATATACATGTTATCGTTTGACTTGAAGATTGACGTGAAGGACATCTAGAAAAGACTTTAGGGAATTAATGAAGACTATTTGTATTTAAATTTTGTTTGGGATTATATTTACTTGTTTTGGATTATTTGTCATGTTTGGATATTGTGTGAACGTTATTATGAATTAATTAACTTAATAGATATTGTCATTTTTATATTATGATAGTACCTTTGAGCTGTGAACAATCAGCTCATGCCCCGGTATTTCCGCCTTAGGTTGGGGTGTGACACCTTCATCTTGATCAAACTCACTTTTCTTCTTATGAAACTCAAATTCCCCTTCATTACCAGCCACTTTGGACCATAGCTTGTCCAAATCTATCTTTTGTTCTTTCACTGGTTTAGGAACACTTGTATTGAAAAATCATTCATCAAAATCTTCATTATAAATCTTGAAAGACTTTATCAGTTTCTCCAAATCAAATAGCTAACTTGGACCATCCACATTGTTGAAGTGATTTTCATTAAACACAATGTCAGATGATTCAATCACACACATATGCTCCTTTACATACACTCTGTAAGCCTTAATCTGAGATGAATATCCAACAAAGAAACATTCCAATGATTTTGATTGGAATTTGTTCAGGTAATCTTTGGTATTCAACTGCGAGCACTTGCAACCAAAAGGCTTCAAAACTTCACATAGGGCTTTCTCTTGAACAAGATTTCATAAGGTGTCTTGTTTTGAACTTTGTTGAGAAGAACCATGTTCTGAACATAACACTCATTGTTGATTGCTTCAGCCCAAAATGTAACTAGCAAATAAGCATCAGCAATCATTGTCCTTGTAGCTTCAATCAGTGTTACGTTCGTTCTCTCAGTTACACCATTCTATTCAGGTGTTCTTGGGGCACTAAATTGCTAAAGTATTCCTTTTGAAGTGCAAAATTCATCCATTACCCTATTCTTGAACTCTGTTCCATTATCACTGATTCACTTCTGATCACTTTAATTTTCTTGTCCAATTGATTTTCCATTCTAGTCACATAACCTTTTATCAGTTCTGCAGTCTCATCTTTAGTTCCTAAGAAGAACACCCATGTGAACCTTGAGTAATCATTAGTGATCACTAGACAACCTTTTATTCCCTATGCTTAGAACACTCACATGACCAAAAAGATCCATGTGAAGCAATTCCAGCACTTCTTCAATGGTGCACCAGTTTAGTCTTGTGGGATGATTTATGCTGCTTACCCTTGATGCATGAGGAACATTTGTCATCAAACTTGAACTCCTTAGTGGGAAGTCCAACAACATGTTCTCCCGTTACCAATCTGTTCATGTTCTTTAAGTTTACATGGAACATCTTCCTATGCCATATTTTTGTTTCATTTTCTGTTGCTTTGGACACAAAACATGATCCACCCCTTGAAACTGCATTCTTCATTCTTAGCTCATACAAGTTTCCATTTCTGGGTGTCATCATCATAATCATGTCTGGAGGTATCACAAAATCAGGTTTCAAGATGAAGCAATGTGTATCATCAAAGCCAACTTCATATCCTTTATCACATACCTGAGAATGGTCAAAAAGATTATATAGTAAACCTTCCACATGCAACTAATTCTCAAAATACACTTTGAGCTAAGTGTTCCTTTTCCTACAATCTTCCCTCTATTTTCATTACTTCTAAAGGCAACTGGTCTTTCAAATTTCTGTTCATAATTGACAAGTGATCCTCTATCACATGTCATGTGCCCGGAACATCTACTGTCCATATACCATACATCATTGACTTTAGTGGAATGTCCCTACACACACAAAAACAAACTGATCAGTTACTGCAAGAATTACAAACTTCAACAGTTTGTAAATCAATGACATCTAAATCATTAACATTAGATGGAATAGGATCTTCATGTACAATCTCACATGAATCATCAGATTCATAACCACACATAACACTTTCAACTTGATTCATCACTTCACATTGTTCAATTACTGGTTCTTCCTTCTTAACAACAGCTTCTTTAGTCTTCCATTGGAACCCTCTTGGTTTAAATCCTTGTTTTAAGAGGAATTTTTCATCACCATTTAGCACACCAACCTTTTTTCTGTCTTTCTTCTTTGCCTTTCCAGTTTCAATAGATGAGTCACTTAGTCTTAGAACTACCTTCAATCTCCTCTCTAGTTTCATTCTGTCTGATTCCATATCATTTTCATCTTTCTCATTTCTCAAGTATTTTTCATACTTCTTCTTATAAAATCCTATATCTTGACCACAAAATTTATCTGGAATGACATATTCATCTTCTTCCTCAATCTAGCAAGAGTCTGTATGATGTCCATAAGAGTCACACTTTGCGCACCACACTTTTGCAAAACTTCCTAGTTCTTTTAAATCTTGATCATTTCTGTTCTTATCACTTGGTCTAGGAAAATCAAATCCTAAAGATGTTTTTGCATTATTATACTTGTTAAAGTTTACTTGTATTGATCTAGAAACATCAATCTTATGCACCTCCTTGGCCTTTACAAATTTCACTACTTTTAACTTCATATAAGAACCTGTAGACCGTTCTTTCTTCTCATTCACTTTTCTTCTTCTTGGTGCATACTCTGTATCTCCAATGTCAAACAATTCATGATTTGAGAAAACAGGATAGATAGGTGGACAGAAATCATCTTTTGTAGAACTTTCAACTCTATCCTTTTGAGATCTTGATCTTCCAAACAAATCAAACACTTGATGTTCATTTCTCATTTCTCATGATGGTTTCTCAGCTTGGGAGTTTGTCGTGGCACCTTTGGCATTCTTTCATCTGAGTTGTTCTTGGTAGGTTTTTTGACTTTACCTTTACCTTTACCTTCTAATCTCCTACCTTTGCAGCTACAGGAGCTACCTTCACTTGATGAGTCACTTCTTTTCTCTTCCCTCTTCTCTGCCTCAATCTTCTTTTCTACCTTCTCAACAGGTGCAACTTTCTCCTTCACTTCAAATTCACCTTCCTTGTTCATAGACACATTCTCATATAGTTTAATAAACTCTTCTTGGTCTTCAAAAACTGTCTTAAATTGCTTCAAGTATTTTTCTCTTTGTTATTTATCCACCTTTAATGGATATTTATCACAGAAAGAAGGTGGAACTATCTTGTGCTTGTCCTCAGGCTTTATCTTTTCGATGTGACCCAAAATATTTCATGTGGACACAAGATTTTTCAGAAAATCTACTTGAATTCGCAATTCAGTATTCTTCATCTTCTTTTCAGTATACAACTTTTTCAATCCCTCAACTTCAAGATTTAATTTGGACTGTATTCTATAACTTTCCATGCAGTCCTCTTCCAAACTCTTGATTTGATTATCATAGGTTCTTTCACTTAAATCATAGACATTGATAATCACATCCATTCTTACACATTCACTTTTCCACTTTCCAACCTCCCTGTTTAAATCATCAATAACAAGCAATAGGTCAGTTATGGAAATTTCAATAGGTACCTGAGAATTTGATGATTCCCAGCTTCATTAATCTTGGCCATATAAGCAACATTAGACTTCTCAATCTCAGCTGTTTTGGTTAAAAATCGGATTAAGGATCAATGAACCAAATTCGTAAATGAGGATTGGTGCAAATATGAATTAATGCAATCAAAGTAACAATTGTAAACGATGAACACAGAGATTTATACGAGGAAAAGCCCTTGGTAACTAGTATCCCGCCGGCACAAAAACCTCGGGTAGTGAAATCTATCACTACCAATTATATTGAACTTGAAAAGATTACAAATGGTGGAACAATAGCTGATCGTGTATACAAGTGTTTATGCTAAGCTTTCTAGGTGCTTGAGAATTGTGTGTAGCCAGTGTCGTGATTAGCTATTGCTCAATGATTAAATACATAAATATACAACGGCTAATAATTATATCCCTACTATTCCGGACACGTTCGTTTACTTCTTCAGCTTGAACATTTTAGGAGCGTGGACGAGAAGGGAAGACTTGGTAAAATTCTTCGTCCGTAATAATAGGAATTCTGGTAAGCACGTGTTATACCTGCAAAAATATATTAGAATATAATCGAAATTGACTGTTGAGGATCCTTGAACCACTGAGGATCCTTAATCCTAGAAACAGTCTCCAATGATACTTGATTTTCGAGGATCAGAGATCCTGGTCCCAACATCAGCAGCATGGTTACTCCAATCAAACTCACCATCTTAAGGAACCATTGTCACAGCAGCATTTCCTTGATCCCTGTTGTGATTGTTAACACCAGCATTCCTTCTGTTCTGATTAGTTGGAATCTGCAACTGATTATTCCTCTGTTGCTGTTGGGTCTGTTGTTGTTGTTGTTGTCTGTTCTATGGATAGGGACTTTGATTCAATTGATGATTCCTCTATTGATAGTTCTGCTGATTTTGACTCTGATTTTGGTAGAACTGGGCTTGATTCACATGGTTCCCAAACTGCCTAGGAAGACTACATTCCCTGGCAAAGTGTCTTGTCTGTTGGCAGTTATAACATATGGCTTTAGACTTGTCAAAACCAATCCTTTCATTAGAACCAGAGAAGGTTGATCTCCTTGTCCTACTATATAGCCTCTTGCTTCTAACCGCCAACATTGCAGCTTGCCATTTTAAGTCCGTATCTTCCAGGTCAACATCAATTTGTTCTAGGTCTTCCTGAACAACACTTGTATGAATGAGGTTCTTTGCCACAAATGCATTGTAAGAGTCTGTGAACAGTGAGAACAAAGCCTGATAATCAGTTCCATGGCCTGAGTTCTGAACATAAGGAGGACGCCCATTTGCTGTTGATATATTGTCAATGTCTTCAATAATTTGTACATTGAATCTTTGTTGAGTAGCATCATACACTCTAGGTGTCTCTGAAGCAACTGAGTTTGTATCTGAGGGTTCTTCTATGATGGGATGCAGAAGGCGGAGATCTTGTGGACAAGTTTCCCATAGGGGCCACTAAAGCATTAGTCACAGGAAAACTTGGCCTTTCCTCCTTGATCATGTGATTTTCAATTATTTCATGTTCTGCAACTTGTAGAAATGAGATCATATCATCCAAGTTGAAGTTGGGAAAATTCACTTTCTCTTTTATAATTTGCTTGCAGTATAACATTCTCCTAAGAGAGAAGTAAGTAGCTTCTTGTTCAGATCAAAGTCTGAGATCTGAAGATCTATTGTTCTGATTTCATTAACAGTTGCAATGAATCTCTGAAGCACTGACTTCAATCTTTCTCCATCCATAAATTTGAAACTGTCAAGCTGCTGATCTATTCTTCTTGATATCTCTCAGCTCAACGTTCCCTTCAAACATCTCTACTACTACATCATACATTGCTTTAGCTTAGTGTGATGATTCAAACTAAACAGAATCTCCCAAGATAATTCAAGCTTCAACATAGATAAGGCCTTATCGTCCCTTTTCTTCATTTGTCTCTCAATTACTTGATTATGGCCTGTAGTGTCAGTAGAAACATATGGACCATACTTGATAGAATTCCACAACTCTGTATCATTATAGTTCACCGTTTCTTCGAATAAACCATCCATTTGATGTAGTTTTCTTGTCCTAGCAGTCTTGGGATCTTGTTAGTTGATACTTCTTGTTCGTCCATGGCTTCAACCTTATCAAATCTAAAAACAGAAACTTTATAAACCCTAAAGCTTCAACCTTTATCACTCAAACTTCAATCCTGTGGTCATCAGAGAGCATACACAGCTCTAATACCACTTGTCAGGACCGGATCCCGTGCAAAACTAATGATAGTCGACAAGAGCACATAAGATCTAAAACAATGAAGACCTTCTGATTAAACCGGTGGAATCAGTATAAACATAGATTAGGATTGAGTATATGATTAAAATAGCAAACACAAAATAGTAAACAAAAGATTCCAATATATTTAATATATCGTTGATGAACAATGGAGCAATTTATAAGGTTTGCATGGAATGTCTAGAGTTTCGTGACGGCAGTACTAGGTAACATAAATGAGGAATATTCTCTTGATGATCGTTATGCACCCGTCTCTTTATAAGGAAAACCTAGGATTCTATTTATAGGCCCATAGACATTCCTTCTAGAAACCCTAATGATTACATAATGAATTACAAATAATTACAAGTGTAAAACTTGTCTTTGAGCTTGATAAGTCTTTGTCGAGCAGACGTTGAAATACAGTGTATGCTCGAAACATGTCTTCAAGCAGAATTTACTTAGAATACTCCAGCAGACTTCAATCTTCACAATATATTCAAACTTTTGCTCGAATATATCCTACGAGCAAACATGTTCTCCTTGATCTTTTAATCTTTCCTTAGGATTTATTGTTAACAACTCCAGTATGCTCGGGTACTGAAACTTGCTCGAGATTGAACCATGCTCAAAGCTTATACTTACAACATTTGAGATCTTCCTTTATTGTATACATGCTCGACCCACCAAGATTCTCGAATGACTTGGTTTAAGCTTGATAGATCAAGTTGTTTGCTCAGGTAGCAAACTATACTCGATGAAAAACATCCTTGCTTGACGAAGTATAGCTTGCTCGAAGCTTTCAACACTTAAAAGAATTCCAAAAGATAATCTTACAAGCGTAAGATATCATGCTCGAGGTAGTAATTTAATGCTCGAAGGTCAAAGCTTGCTCGAAGTCCATACTTAGCCATTTCTTAAGGAGGTTGAGAAGGTCTCCGCCATCAAGGACTCGTTGCACAGGTACGTGAACATGTGTATATTATATTATATTATATTACATGAGACAATAGTAAATTAAGACACTTGACTTTAAGAGTTTTACAAATTCTAATGCATAAAGTACATGTGTTAATAGAGGTAAACTTGTCTTTAAAACATAACATAATTTATCCAACTTACAAGTTTACCCCCTCATCTTTAACCATATTATGTTTTTAATTTCAATTTTAAACTAACTTCCCACCCATGATTTTTAAACGACAATAACCTTTTCATACATTAATATTTCTGTAGAAAAATTATACCATAAAAACGAATATTTTATTCTCTTTAATTTGAATATGATATTGTTATAATTTTTAAAATTTAAACAAATTAATATGTTACGCAGAGGCGTTCAAATGCCGATTCTGATGGTTTTTAAGTCAAACTTGTGAGCCTAACGTTAGTATCGTTTTTTGACGTCCAAACCTAAAACTAAACCATTGAAAATTGAAACCAAACTGTTACTTACGATATGATTCTGGTTTGGTTTCACAGTTTAAACTATGATAATAAATGTCTAAAATAATTATTAATTTAACTATACCATCAATCCTAACTACCATAAACAAAATATGATACCTTAGAGGATAATAACATGAAGAGTGATAATTTTAGCCACAAAAATGGAAGACCTAAGACGCGAAATAATATCAAGAACAAAGATTACTACAAATCATACTGGAATTAGATTAATATAAAGTTGTTATATCTACGTTTACCTGTATTTAAAAAAACTTTGTTCAATTGTATTTTAACTACATCTAATATATATAATAAAACATTTCTAATACTAAATAATAAAAGAAATTAAAATGCATTCAACATTTACAGTCTGGTCTGGTTTCATATGGCCGGTTTTCGGTAAAAACCGTGAACCAAACCATTGAATACGATTTGAAAGTTTTAGAACTGACCAACCGACCAAAGTGAAAATATCGACTGTGAAACCACACCGATATCCGGTTTAAACTGTTTCACGGTTTTAAACCAAACCATAACCATGAACACTCATAAGTGTTACGTGATTAAAAGGGTCTGCGTTCAAACACTAGCCGCATCCGCGGGCACCCATCTAGTATTATATTATATTGTATTGTAATATATTGCATTGTATTGTAATATATTGTATTCTATTGTATTTTATTGTATTGAATTGTATATAGGTATCTTCATAGACTGATTGCGACGTCTATTACGGGGCTTAGTAAGGGCGTGGAGCACTGCAGCCTACGTGACCTATTCTTTTGCGATGTCTGCTGACCGGCATGACCTGCAACCTCGCTCGGGGTTTGCATACTATTTTATCGAGTACTACCGACCAGCAGACGCGAGGGTCTTTGTGGGTGGCCCGTACATCACCTAGATTGTGATCTCGTTGGGGGTACGGAGACTAGGTGGATGCTTTACCTATCCTAGGGATCCCTTCGCGCCCTCTGGAGAGCGGCCGTTGCTCCAGCATGAACATTATTGTAACATCTCGGATTTTTCAAACCCGTATTCGTTTACGTTTAACTCGATTCGGGAAAGTATTCGGATCTTTTTTTATTAATAAAATTATGTATTTATTATTTAAATAATTATTTTTATCTTAGTTTATAATTCCTTAACTTTCAATTATGCCAAATAGCCCTTAGAAATCTTTAAAATCGCTTAAAACGGCTAAAAATCGCATTTTCAGGAACTACAGGGACTAGTTTTGCCAATTCTTTCCAATTTTCGATTAAATTAACAAAACTTAAGCTCCAAGATATGTCAACTAATTTTATAAAACATTCCAATTTCGTTTTTTTGTTGTACAAACCGACATCTTTAAGTTATTATACCTGATTTTGTCACTAATTGATTATTCGGTTTCCTATAATAGTTATTTCCTAATAAGCAAGTCTTAACCCGTAATATTTAAACAAAGCATATCATAAAACCGTAAATTATAACTCCAATACCAGCTCCCATAGCTACAATCCACAAAATTTGTTTCCCCATTGTCGGTTTCTTCAAGAATTTATTAAGTTCGTATTGCTTCGTTGACTTTCAAGCTTCAAGACCCTTTGACCTCGATTATCTCTTGTTACATTCATTGTTCGGGTAAGTTTTCTTCTTCAATATTGTAGATTTTATCTGTAAAACAAAAGCCCTCAATCAATTTTTCCGACTGAGGGAGTCTCGGTGGTCAATTGGACTCAAACCCGTTTAAGGGCATAATAGTCAACAATTTTGACCAATCAATTTCTCATACTTTTGGTCGGATTCAACGTTCGGTCCAGAAGACTTTTATTCTCGTAACAAAATTTTAAGGCTACTGACCAAAACCCGACTTCCGACTCGCTGTTAGGATTCTGGTCAGTACCAGCTCGCTTAAATCTTAAAACAAACATAACTTGAATTCTAAACGTCCGTTTGGATTGATTCGAGCAGAAACAAGTTCGTTTTTACTTATATTATCGTATCCTAAAATATCATATTATGATTTGGTTATATCGTTTGACGTGTCGCTTATTCGTTAACTCGCTTATACCTATTTATATTCGTTTGTCCTTAATCTAAAGTGAGTGTATCATTCCCTATTTTACCAACTTTTCTAAACGTTTTGGGGACATATGCGTATTTATCCGTATTTCATACTATATATATATTCAAACAAATGCATATGTGTAATTGTGAGTGACTTAAACAAACATACGTGCTACTTGCTTACTTGTGTTACTGTTCATTCATTCATATATTGGGATTAGTGTTCATTCATTCGTATAGTGGGTGCTCCTGCTATTGACCAACGCCCGATTCGCTTGGCAACGGTCTACATACTTGTTTATGGTTTGATTATATTTACCGCACTTATCATGCTATGCTTATTTATATTGTTGTGTCAAAACTGGTGATATTCTCAGTCAACTTTATGTTGACAAAACTCCATTTTCTACGCATATGCAGGGTGCTTGTATTGAAGATTGAAGTTTGGATACGTAGACAAAACCTTAGGATATAATCAAAATAAACATTATTTGAGCTTATATTCATATTTGTAAATTGCTTGTTATAATTGGATAATGTGTGTATTATTTGAACAAAATAATTAATTAGATATTGTCACATTTTATATATAATAGTATCTTCGAGCTGTGAGCAATCAAATCACGCCCCGACATTTCCGCCTTAGGTTGGGGTGTGACAATTGTTCAGTCGTTTGAGGGGCCCAACGGGCCGTATGACTATCTCGTGACCGGGGTTGGGGAACGCGCCCTTTAGTCCAGCTTCCCCTACTCGTGGCAACGGAGGTGCAGATTGTCAACCAACCTGTCACGAGGGTGTTGAGGCGGGGGCCAGCTCAGATGTGGATGATGGTGGGGACGCGGCTCCTGTTCTGGATGCACATGAGGTACGTTTATTATATTTTTCGTTTCGGGTTACTGTTAATTCGTTTTATTATTAAACGTTTTTTATTGTTTGATATTAGCTGCCGTCGCAGCACGTTCACCGTACTTATTGAGCCATGCGTTTGGATATTAGCACTGACACCCGGTTAAAGATCATTGAGCATGGCATGCTACAGATGCAGCAGGGGATGCTACAGATGCAGCGTCAAATTAGCTGGGTCGTTAATTACTTGGGCGCCACTTAGCGCGATGAGATATACACAGGACCCCCACCTAGTTTTGACCACGAGGAGAGCACCATCGGGCATCAGAAGCGGACGGAGCGACGACGTGGACGACGGCAATCAGGGATCGGGCGTCAGACGCAGGGGAGACGACCACGTCAACGTTCATGATGCGCTGTTTACGGGCGATGACGGTACCGACGTTGGGGCGTTTATATAGATTTTTATATTTTGTTTTATTTGTATGAACTCTTTGTTTTGGTGTATATATACGTTTATTGTTTTGGTGTATATATGTGTTTATTGTTTTTGTTTATGCGGTTATTGTTTTGGTGTAAATATGTGTTTATTGTTTTTGAACGAACTCATAGAAATCAAGCTGATTGTTAATAACAACTATTTAAAATTTATTAATAATAAATCGAAAAACAAGAATAAAAAAACAAAAAAATTATTATATAAAAAAAAAGAAAAAAAGGAAATGAAAAAAAAGAAAAAAAAACATAATAAGACAAAAATGGTGGGTTTTTCTAAAAAGACCCAACGCTGCATATAACACCATACGCGACGTATAGGTGGGTTTTTTAGCAAAAAAAGGAGGTGTCTCTAGAAAATCTATAGAGAAACCAATAATTTGTGGTGGTGCTATGACGATGAACGGGGATGGTAGCAAGCATGAGTCTTGAGTAGTTAGGTTACTGGTAAATAGAAGGTACGAAAAATCAATTTGTGGTGGTGCTATGACGATGAACGGGGATGGTAGCAAGCATGACTCTTAAGTAGTTAGGTTACTGGTAAATAGAAGGTACGAAAAATCAATTTGTGGTGGTGGTATGACGATGAACGGCGATGATAGCAAGCAAGGGTCTTGAGTAGTTAGGCTACCGGTAAATAGAAAGTACGAAAAATCAAGATTTAAGATCGGTTGCCAATTAACAAGGTGAATACGTTCAACCTTTGTAATAGGTGAATACACTTGATTTATTTAAAATCCTTTAAAATTTTTGGATATGTGTTGCCCATTCTTTAAGTAGAGTCAGAAAAGAATTAGAAAGGGGTTGATTCAAATCCTTTATAAATATTTTAAACAAGGGTTGGCTCAAATCCTTGGAAAATGTTTTAATGCAAGACAGTAACTAGACACTCAGGCTAAAATATTGTGTATGTCTAGATCCTTACATATTCGGTCTATAATAGACGCACTACAAACTAACAGTCACGGGGCACGTAATTGTCCCTTGGAGTGTGTAACAGTTTCTAAAGTGGTCTAACTGCTTGCTTAGTTCCGATGAGATGAGATTGAGACCCACTGAGTCGTTGATTATAGAAAAGAGAAATTATTTACATTTGAAAGAGATATATATTTTTGGGTGGGTGAGAGAATAATAATAATAATAAGCATACTCATACATACAAAAAGCTGTGGCTGAAATCCATGGCAACCACCACACTCTCTCCCGCTTCTTCCGTCAATGTCCAGCCACGCCTCGTAGCAGATCGCAAACTGACTCGCACGAGAATCCGATGCACCCGAGTAGGAGGAGGAGATAAGTCTGCTGAAGGTGATTCATCATCCAACAACAACCTGAACCTGATACTGAAAACCGCTTGGTATGGCTCCGAGCTCCTTGGAATTGCCGCCTCGTTGTTTCGTCGTCCGGTGGTTGTTGAAGAAAGCAATAGCATGGAGGTTGGGATTGGTGGTGGAGTAATCGAGCGTGCGGTTATAGTTGAAACCATCAAACGGGATTTTCAGAGGTCGTATTTCGTTACAGGTAGCAGTCAGTCACAGTTAAAGTTAAGAATTAAGAAATTTGACTTTTATAAGCACATCACGTACATATGTTAAGCATAGGATTTTTCTGGACTAGATGCATCACTCAATAATGTCACATATCTTCGTCTTATTCAATAACAAAATTTTCGTCCTACATCACATACGTAGATGAATAAACATAGGATGACTTTGTTTATGCAAAAACATAGGTACATGAATAAATGAGCAAACAACATTTAATGCCGGTTTGGACTACAAAACCAGATCCTTGAACCTGAGGTTGGGTAATTCGTTACCGGCAGTCCTAATCAGCTGATTGTAGAACCACTTTCAGTGTTGGACCATTTGCCAGTGAGTACTTATTGGAACTCTTGCGCTGTTTTGCATTCTGCATATTATCACCTGAAAAAAAATATAGTAGTTCGCATAGTTGTTAAAAACAATCGCCTACTGCGCCTAGGCATTATTTTTAGGCGATGCGATAATTTAGCACTTCTAAATAGGGAAGGCGGAATTCTAGGCGCAATTTCCGTTTTTTTTTTGTTTTTTTTATTATTTTATGATTTCTTTTGATTTTTCATTAACATAGTTACCTAAAACAAGTCAAATTTACTTAATTTAATCCAATCTTTCTATATGATTATTGACAATTCTGGTCGATTAATGCTAAGGTGATTTTGCTATTATTTAATAATTATGTTATGCTCATGTTTCTTTTAGTTTAATTTGCTTTTAGTTTTCAAAATTTCCATTATATGATTTAAACTTTAAAATTAAAATTTAAAGGTAGGCTTTTTAGTTTGGAATATTATATTGTTCTAGAAATAGTCTGGAATATTATATTGTTTTAGAAATTGCAGAGCATAATTAGTAGTCTGACTTAATCTAAAATATGTAGAGCTCACTTCAATTAGTTTGTGACTACAGAATTTATGTTGGTTGTTGATACTATTAAACTTTAGCTTTTGGTATTCGATAATTTTAGGGTTTTGAACTTTTGATATTGGATAATTTTTGACATTGGAACTATGTGATTCAAGTTTTGGAATACACAAATATATCTTTTATTTATTTTTCATTGTGAGTTTTTTTTTCCTCTGCCCTCTTGTTTTTTGCGCCTAGGCCCCAAGCAAGGCCTATGTGCCTTGAGTGCACCTAGCGCATTTGATAACTGTGGTAGTTAGTGAGACAAAAATGCTTCAATGTGTCAATAATATAATTCATACAATGACAACATATCAAACCTGAGATACTGGCATGCTGCATTTCGTCATGTTACATATTGAGCACTCCTAGTCATTTTCTCGGCCCATAAGAATCAAAACTTTGTTTTTAGTAGGGTTGGGTTTGCTATCCAAAAGGGAGTTGCGGCGCAGCTTGTTGCCCGCTTACCTGCCACTTCATTGTAAATTGTTTGGTTGTTTTTGATTATTAATGAATCATTCAACAACAAAAAAAAAAAAGCTCCATCTGAAAATTTGAAATAATGACAAACAAATCATAATACACTGCCACATGTTTAAAACATAAAATAGTTGTTGTATATATAATACCTTTGTTTTGAGATATCTATTCTAGGAAAATCAAACTGGCTTTGGTCCCTGTTGTGTTTCAAGAATCAAACGATCAATTAAAACTTAACAAAACATGCATGATCTTAGACCACTAACAAAATGGATTCATGCCTGACTTATATATTGGATGTAAATGGATAATGACAGTTGCATTCATAAGCACAATTACCTAAGTTGTGTCATCCCTTAAAACATGCTTACAATCATATGATCAATTTTCAGATCCATGCTATAAACACCCTGTCTGTGCACACAAAAAAGTAAACTTTAAAGCAAAAGATAACCACAAGATCCACTAAGCATCTTAATTTTAGGGATCAAACAAGCACATATAAGCATTTGCTTTATTTTCATAAATGCTCATAATCGTCTTTAAAAGAATTCATCATCATCGTACTCAGTATATCCCACCAATAGCAAAGCTATGGTAGGGTCTGAGGAGGGTAAGATGTAGGCAGCCTTACCTCTACCCCATAGGGATAGAGAGGCTGCTTCCGGTGAGACCCCCGGCTCGATAGTAGTTTTGCATCAAGCCTTGGACATAAGGCACATAGCACTCAATCATCGGGACACCGGCTGATCGGTGCATGTACCCTTATCTTTCAGCTATCAACGCCACTACATGATGCTTGATTAACCGTCCGTCACTTTTAACGTTATTTTCACGAGATTAGTAAAATAACGTCAAAATTAGTGCAATTTCACTTTTGCCCACCTGAGGGTTCACACATATATACATCATATGTGCGCACCGCAAGCAAGCAGGGCTAAATAAGTTTACCAAGTCAGCTGAACCAGAAATAAGCAATTCACCGTCAGCCATAAAATTGACACTATTTTTTTCCAAAGAGTGAACAACATCTTCAACGTTTGCAGCTGCCGGAGGCATGGCAACAGCCGGCCAGAACCCTAATTATTGCTAACGTCCTCGTTAGAACACCACCAAAAACAGGAGAGAAAATGGGAACAAGGATGGGTCTGCAGCAAGAACACGTGGACTGCCTTGCCACTGTCGTACGCTCCTTCGCTGACTTTGTGGGTATGACGAAACTAAATGAATTAATACAAACTGTAGAAGATGATTAACTGAGATTTGAGAGTGCTTTCCTTACAATCTGCAATCAACAAGTTATTGTTCAAGATTGATCCAAAAAATGAGAGCCACAAAGCAGGTTTTCTAAGGGGGTAATGAGAGTAGGATAGGCTTTTGAATCCCCCGCCTCCAGCTTCACTTAATCCTCCATTGTGCTTCAATTATTGTACCTTGAGCTTTAAAAATAGTAAAACTCTTAATTTAAGAGATTTGGTCACCTTCTTGTCCTTCCTATATGCATTGTAATATAGTATAGATATAGATGAATTAATTAATCACTATGTTACAGGCGCTCTTACTGTTGATGCATATGAAGACGACTGCGAATTTGCTGATCCAGCTGGTTCTTTTAAAGGTCTACACAGATTCAAAAGAAACTGTACAAATTTTGGCTCTCTCATTCACAAATCAAACATGAACCTCATCAAATGGGAGGATTTTCCGGTTAGTTGAATTCGTCTTTTGTACGTTTTAGCATCACTAGCTTAGATCATATGGCACTGCTTCTTAAGCTATGCTAAGGTGGAGGTGGTTTTCGACAAAAGTTTTTTATTTGTTTTGTTTTGTAGGATAAAGGAATCGGGCATTGGCGTTTCAGTTGCACTATGGTGTTTCCATGGAAACCTATTCTTTCAGGTAGGTTGGTAGATTCATTAATTCTTTCGGCTATAAGTAAGTTTGTTATTATTCATTCTAGCAATGACGATGGAATTGGAATACAGCTACAGGTTACACAGAGTATTATCTTAGCAATGAAACAGGAAAAGTATGCAGGTAATGGAATGCAATGTATTCTCTAAATTCAAGTCATCATTCAAGTCATCATACATATGATATGATATAAATTAAATCTTATATTACTATTGTATATTAAATTAAATGTTCCTGCAGGCATGTAGAACACTGGAACGTCCCAAAGATGGCATTATTCAAACAGCTCCTCAAGCCTAGTAGACAGACCAGGCCGGGCGGTTAAAAACTAAGTGCATGTACAGTAATAAATAATACATAATTACTAGTTATTGTATTCCATTCTTCATCATCATACTGGCCTCATTCCGGTACTGTACCAGTACCCAATGTTATTATATGATAAGGTATTTGGCATGTGGTTTCTATGATACTTCGGATTCGGTATTTGACAGTATGGCACCGGTTTGGCATGGTACAGGTACCAAAACCTTCCCTAAATTTGTAAAAATCTATACATATTGAATTTGTAAAAATCTACGCATGTGGGAACACCGTCCCGGTCAGATATGGTTGCCAAACTTGGATTTTCTCCAATACATTCGTAGAAATCCGATCACCAGTCTCACTTTTCCCAATGCCGTATGAAACTGGCAGAATTTGATTGTTTCCATCCATGCCTACTGCCATAAACATGTGCCCCAAATAATTCATGAAACTTCGAATCTGCAAGGGAAACAACAAAATTATATTTGTAGTCTGATAACTCGAGGGGTACTTGATTATATGTTATTGGGAAACTATTTCAAACTAAACATAAGCTTGTTATAAATAAGCTATATTTCGAAAACTTACTATATGCCACAAAATGTCTAAATCTAACTTCATCTAGTGCATATCTATACGGCATAAATTGCTTATTGTTCCAAATATTATCGTGTTACACTAACTGCCAAATGATTTCAACAAGCATAATCTTTTAACTAAAATAACAAAAGTGACATAACGTTTAAAATCTAACATAAATCGTACAATAAAAAGAAAGCCCACTCTACACGTTACATCCTCTGAAGTGAACGGATAATATCACGAAATCAAACCATTCGAATTGATATTGAATCTATATATTGTATTGATTGAGAAATTGATTACAATTGGAAATACAATTGGAAATTGTAGGGGATGGGAGAAGAAGACCACATACTAACATCATTTTCATCATCCTCTATTCCCTCTACTCTCTGGCTTATATCTAGGTTACGTCTTCTTGTTGGGCCATTTAAACGGGCTACTTGATTGGGTAAGTTGGGCTTATCTTGGATCACAACATCCTCACTCTTTTAACCATCAAAAGGACGGAAAAAAAAACGAAAAAATTATAATCATCAGCCATATAGCGTCTATATATCATATATGCTTCTTTAATATCTCCTAACAAAAGATAGATATTACAATACACTTTTGGGTAACCAACTCGCATAATAAAATTAATTTGCCATGAATCGTCGTTAGTTCATATAAGCCTCCTAAAGAGATCCTTTTATGTTCGTTGGTAGGTATAGAACTAGATTGCTCATTATTAACATACAAAGTAGGGATGATGTTTTTTTTTCCAAATATTCATACTTATACTCGTACCCGTATCTGTACCCGTCTATTCGGTACGGATACATGTATCCAAATTTACTAATTTAGGTACGGATATTTTCGGGTATAGGTACGGGTATTACGGATACTTGGCACCCATTTTGAATATGTAGGGGTTTTTATCGGGATTTCCAAAACTCAAGTCTAGCTGTGTTTTCATTTGGATATCCTCAAGGCTTTAAGCGAACTTTTCAAAACCATTGATAATAAAAACTGAATCCTTTTCAATTAACAAAATTATAGAAGTGGTCTTTTTTGAAAATGAATTTCACTGTTAATCCTTTATTTGCATGTTTCCTTTGATTTTTGTTCTTTACGCTAACGGTCATCCACTTTCTCAGTTAAATTTTCTCATGTGCAATGCACATGAGAGCGTTTTTGTAATTTTACTTGAAAAGAGTTAGATATGTAATTACTTTAATTTAGAGGCCATTTGTGTTATTTACTATAATTTAAACTGGAGGCCCACTAGTTTGGTGTTATACATTACATATATCCATATCCAGTACTCTCCATCTCTCTATTCTCTTGATTCAGATTCACCACTATCTGTCTATGTCTCTATCTCTACCACCACAACTCTAGCACAAAATTAAACACCTAAACCATTTAATTTTTAGGGGGAATTAATAAAATCGAACAAGGGGGCTCAAAATTAAAGAAAAAAAAAAGGGTATGGGAGTTATCGTGTTCAAGTGTGGTTGAGGTGTGACTGTAGCCGGAGATAGTGGAGGTTCACAGATGTGGGCGTCCACGGTTAAGAAAGGATGGAAGTGGTCTCAGATCTGATTGACATGTAACAATTCATATATTTGACTGTTTATGTGATGGTTCACATATCGGTGGTGGTTGGCATCTTAATCAGTGTTGGTTTTATATTGTTTTGACAAGTGGAGGTAAATGACTGAAGAGGTAGGTCCCAGCAGAGCCTAGTTGGACCCGTAAGACTCACCTTGAAGAGGGACGTCTGCGCAGAAACCAACTGGATCCGCAGGACCAACCATGCTCAGAGACGTGACGTCCTTACGCGCAGTACGCAAGCTGGTCCCGCAGGAAATGCCTCCCGATGGTGAAGGACTCCGCCTGTCCCCGCAGCCTCGGATACAAGCCATCAGGGAAGGCCACCCGCGCAGCAGGGCTACACGCACAAGGCACTTAGCTCTCAATCACTCAGTGTCACCTGAAGGAATGAGCGAAGCCGGGAACTATCCCGCACAAGGGCGGGAGGGGGAATACTCCCGCCCAAATAAGCCAGTCCGTACGATACGGGAAGATCTTCTGTACTGTACCTGACGAGGTATGGGAAAAAGATCTGACTAAAGATACGACAGCTTATTGACAACAGTATGGCGAGCAGCATGCTCCTGCACTGTATGTCACTATTAGCCGCTGCCTACTCACCAACTACTGCCATACCACGTGCGTAGCCGTCAGTTGGTGGAACAGGAATAGTATACAGCAGGCCTGGTCGCTATCAGCCGCTACCTACCCACCAACTACCAGCAGGGCACGTGCGTAGGCTACTGTTGGTGGAACAGGAACACTGTTGCAGCCGGCCATACCTCTTTGGAAACCTACCTTCGGCTATAAATACCACAAATGGTATGACCATCTCATCTTATCATCTCTTACTACATTATCATCATATTATACCTGATATCTGCTCTAGCAATCTCTTAATATACTTTTATATTTAAAGAGCAATCTAGTCTGATTCTCACGCCGGAGGGTGGTCACAAGGAGGAACCCCCCCCCCTTCTCAGTGACGAGCTCACGGTGTCTGTTTTGCAGGTTATCAGAAGAACCATCTTCCAAGGGTCTAACCCCTCGTGGGAAACATCTCTCCAACCCCCAGGTTACCAGTAATCTGTCCGGGGTCCGGTTAGTGTTTCTTCATTGGCGCCATCCGTGCATAAAGCTAGAACTTTATCTCCAGTTTTTTCAAACTTTCTACAAAAGATGGTTAGAGAAATTCCGGTAACCACAACCCCAGCTACTGGGGTGAATACCGGTAACACAGTTTTTACAAACACTACCCCGGTTACCCAAGCCGGGGCAAGTGAAGTAAATTTTACGAACACTACCCCAGTTACTCAAGCTGGGGCAAGTGCAGTAAATGATCGCCTACTGGGATCCACTGATACCCAGTTTGAGAAACGAAGACTCCCCCGCCAAACTCTCGATGAAGTTAAGGCATGGGCGGAGGCACGACAAAAGGAATTCCAGGCTGAGTTGGACGAACGCTTGCGTTCCATACAACAGGCCGACGAATTCGAATACTGGGAGGATGACTCGGAGGAATCCGACTCCGACGCGAACCCTCGCCATAGGGCAAAAGGGAAGCGTAAGGAAATGGAATCCCAACCGAAAAGGCATTTTGGACAAGCCTTCAAACCAAAAAGCACAGGTGGAAGTCCACGAGACTTCTCCAAAACGTTCAGACCAAACATTGCAAATGCAGGAATGTCCAAGTTTGCAAGGGACATTGCGGAGGCAATCGCCCCAAAGAGTGCCAAACAAATGCCTAACATAGGCACATATGACGGTATATCTGATCCAGACGATCATTTGAACAGGTTCATAGCGGGGGCAACCGTCAGCAATTGGACGGAACCCACCTGGTGCTACATGTTCCAAATGACGCTTGTTGGGGCTGCTAGAGCTTGGTTTGATCGTCTACCGGTCAACCACATCTACGACTGGGCAGACTTCCAGCAGAAGTTTAGCCAACACTTTAGCCAGCAACGGAAGTATACCGAGGAGCAATGGACAATCCTCAAATGCATACGAGAAGAAGATGAATCTCTGCCAAACTTCATCACTCGCTTCAACTCAAAGAAGCTAAGTTTGGGCAATATCAGCGAAGATCTTGTTCGCGCTGCCTTCATCCAGGGCGCGCACGACCCAGAGCTCATCCGCACCCTAACGGGTAAAGATGGCATGCCATCCACATGGGATGCCATCATGACAGCAGCAAAACGCTATGCGGAAACGGAGAAGCAACTGGGTAGAGATCTCCCACAGAGCACAAACCTCTACACTCAGAAGACGAGAGAAGACAACGTCCTCACCGCCCGACTAAATAAAAAGCGGAAACAAGGCATTTGGCAGTCAAGGGTAAACTTTGACACCTCATCCGGCTTGCAACATCGATTGGGCGGAAGGGATAATGCACACCCGCACCGGAACTCCAGATGGACGCCGCTCAGCAAAAGCGTCACTGAGATATTCGCCACTGAAGAGCTCCCGTGGCCAAAGCCTCCAATAATCCGACATCGTCACGATGCTGATCGGAGCAAATACTGTGACTTTCACAAGACAAAAGGCCACAACACTGAAGAATGCACAGACGTAAAAGACATGGTCGAAGCATTTGTCAGAGATGGGACGCTCGCGCACCTCGTGGCGCAATAAAGGCTGAGCAGGCGGATGCGTATAGAACCCCAGCTGGGGAAAACACGAAGCAAAATTCTGGCTTCATCGAGACTACATGCTGCGTAAAGAACGAGATCCCGAACCAGGTGCGTATCGGCTCGATGGCACTCCCATCCCAACATCATGGAAGGGAGCTCATTTACACAGTTTGCATGTAAATCAATTCCAATTTGTAAAGAAAAGGCCAAGAGCCACTTCTAATGGAAATGATTCTCTTTAAGAACATCGAAGCTGATGATTTTACATTTATACTTTTCTGAACACTAATATGCCGGTTTTCACCGCATAATTACATGAAGTCATTGCGTGGGAAGGCGGTCCTACCCGCACGAACCCAATAACGTGACAAACCTTCACGCAGGTCAGTTGAAGGGGAAAAAGTTCAGCACCCAAAAATGAAAGTGCCGGTCTATCCGCACCAATCATAACGAGGAAACTGAATAAAAACCTATCAACAACTGCGCGTCGAACGGTTAAACTATGCAACACTGGTGACGGCACACATTACGTGAAGTCGTTGCGTGGGAAGGCGGTCCTACCCGCACGAACCCAATAACGTGGCAAACCTTCACGCAGGTCAGTTGAAGGGGAAGAGTTCAATTATCCCATCAAATGAAAGTGCCGGTCTATCCGCATGAATCATTAAAGGAAACTGAACACTAACCTATTGACAACCGCGCGTCGAACGGTTCAAAACAATTCTTAAAAAGGATGAGGAAAACCTACACGCAGGTCAGATAAGGGTAAAGTTTTGCCATCCTACTAAGTGCAAGTGACGGTTCTACCCGCACAATCACGAAAGAGGAAGCAAAACTTCACACCTATTATCAACCACGTTCAAAGGTTAACTTATCCTCAAAGGATGAGGAAAACCTACACGCAGGTCAGATAAGGGTAAAGTTTTGCCATCCTACTAAGTGCAAGTGACGGTTCTACCCGCACAATCACGAAAGAGGAAGCAAAACTTCACACCTATTATCAACCACGTTCAAAGGTTAACTTATCCTCAAAAGATGAGGAAAACCTACACGCAGGTCAGATGAAGGTTAAAGTTTAGCCATCCTACTAAGTGCAAGTGACGGTTCTAACCGCACAATCACGAAAGAGGAAGCAAAACTTTAACCCATTAACCACGTTCAACAGGTTAACTTATTCTAAACACTTGGAAAATTGCTAATTTAAACTAAATATGCAAGTCATAAGTTTATAAAGCAAGGAACCCAAAGAAGGAAATAACAATCTTATACGCAAAAAGATTTATATTTCACAAATGAATTATTACAAGAATGGCTGGGTAACTACCCGCCTACGAAAAGAAAAATAAATACATCCGTACAAGACTATCCTAGCAATGGGAAGGGATCTTCGGGATCAAGCCTCAGGGCCGCCTCCACTTGGACCCGCCCCATCAGAAGAACGGGGCGGTTCGAGGAAGGCTTTAAGGACAGCTAACCCATCATCAGCAGCAGCTACTTGGTTCACCTTCTCCACCACTGGATGCGGGAAGGCGGCGTATTGATTTACTGCCTGGTCATATATGGCTTCAGTATCAACATTGTACAAAGGGAAGTTGGAAGGCGGGAAGCCTTTCTCAACGAACCCTAGACCAAGCAGGAAGCCAGCCCGTTCCCCATCCTCGTGAGAAGCATTGAGGGCTGCACTCATAGCATCGTCGTAGGATGTCTCTGAGAAGACCCGATGCACAACCTACAAAGAAAATACAAGTGTCAAACACCTTTTCTATGTACAAAGGAAAGCGTGAAGACGTAAAGCTAAAATACCTGAGGCAACGCTTCTCGAAGAAGCCATTCCTTGGCAACCAGGGCTTGGGTGCAGGCGCGTTCGGCTTCGCTTTTATTAAGGTTGGCAAGTTGCACTTCCTTTGCAGCAGCCTCTTCAACGCCCTTAAGCTTCCGCTCGGTGTGGTCAAGCACGCCCCTCTGGTCCAGGATCTCTTGGAGCTTCTTGGCATCTTCCATGGCCAAGGCATCATGAGCACGTTGGAGAGCCTCTAATTTGGCCTTGAGCTCCTCGTTCTCCACGCGTAAAGGCTCAGCAACGGCCTCAGCCTTGGTGGCCCTCTCAGTTGCGTTCCTCGCAGTCTCCTTAGCCAGCCGAAGCTGTTCGTTAACAGCTTGGGCAGCCTTGGAGCGGGCCTCGAGTCGCGCTTGAACTTCAACCTCGAGGGCCTTGAAGGCCTTCTCCTTCTCCGCAGCAGCTGCGGTCAACCGTTGGTTCTCCTCCCGAAGAGCCCGCGCCTGAGATACGTCCTTGCTGCGAGCTGCTTTCAACTTGTCGTTTTCACGACAAAGCAGCTCGACGCGCGGCTGCATCCGGGCTTGGAGAACCTGAAGCTCATTGGTTAGCCTACCCTCCTGGTAGCTAGCCATGGCTTCCCCCAACGCACCATGGGGAGCAGCGTGGCGAGCCCATTCCACGCATTCCACAGGGGTGCGAAGGGTTGTTCCTCGGCGTATGTTCCATCGCGGAACATACACTTCATTGGAATCCGACACTGCAAAAAACAAAAAAGCAGTTAGGAAAAGATGATAAAAATAAGTTAAAAAGGGCCAAAGGAACCCTACGCACCTGTAGGGTCTATAACAGGCCGATAGCCGCCGAACCCATCACCTGAACCCAAAGGAAACCCATCCAAAAGGTCAGGCAGATGGGAAGGTGGCAAGGATTGGCGAGTACTCCCATGCGTACCTGATGAGCCGGCCGTCGGTGCCGGTGGCGGGGGCATGGTGGCAGCCGCCGCAGTCGCTGCTGCAGAATCCGCAGCAATCGTAACCGCCGGCTCGGTGAAGGACGCCGTAAAAATCACACTCACGGCCGGCGGTGGCGTAAACTCGGCTGGAACAGTCGGCTCAGAGTGAGCAACTGAACCAGCGGGACCAGGCGCAGGCGCCTGGGTCGACGCCTCAGGTAGGCTGACCAAGCCTACCGTCATCGGCGGAGAGGTACCAGGTACTTCACCCTGGAATGCGTCAACATCCACGCCTGCACAAGAAGATAAGTGTTTAAATAAATTTAGTAAAATCTACAAAGATAAGGATGTTTGTACTTACGGGTTTTCTTGAGCCTGAACGTACGGACGGGCGGGGACAAGCCCGATGGGGCCGGTCTCTTGACGCCGGTCACCGTCGTCGTTGGTTCTCCGGAGGTAACAGTCGTAGCCTCCGGAGCAGTGGTCTTCTCACCACCGGGGTTCCCCGCCACCTCTTCACTATCTGACTCGGTGTCAGATAGAAGCACCGGATCAGCTGTGGAGGCCACCTTCTCCTTCCCTTTCCCGCCGGCAGCCTTCTTCTTCCGCACCAGCGGAGGACCATCTGCGGATTCCTCAGAAGAAGACAGGATGTAAGGAAATCCAGCAGCGGGTACAGCATTGAGGGGTTGAGGATAGAATATCGCCTTACCTGGCCGCCGGTGGCTCAGGATCTCTTGGCCCGGCGGATAGACCTCCACAAACCGATCCGCCGTTTGCTCCATGATGGGCAACTCATTCTCGTCTAAAGCACGAGTGCCCACCCGCACGGGACCGTCAGCTTCCCGCGGGTACAGGAGCGACTCCAAGTCATTCCCCTCTGAAAGAAAAGAAACAGTTAGAAGACAAACTAATATCAGCAAGAAAGACAAGACATACCATAAGGAATAGAGTTCAAACCGTATTCGAGAAGGATGGGAAACCGGGACGCATCCTTCCATACCCGGCTCATCCCCAGCATCACCATCCCGGACTCCGCAAACCGGTAAACCGGAGATTGGACCCGGGATATCTTCGCGAACCATTCCGCCTCCTGGTAACTGGAAGCGTGAAGGCTCGGAAGCGCTTGACCCTTCTTAAACTTCATGGCAATGGGGATGGCGCGGGCAGAGATGTAGAAGAACTCCCGCTTCCACGATCGGAGACTGCGCTCGGTCACGCAGATCTTCAAACCCTTAATACGGGTTGTCAGGGTGTACCACCCCTGGACGCACCTCCAAGTATAGAAGGTCATCAGGCGGTCCACGTAGGGCTCAATACCCAGAATCCGGCACACCCACTCGAAGTGTCGGACCTTGGCAATCGCCATCGGATGCACCTCGGTCAGGTGCACACCGTGCCTCTCCAGGACACGGTACACAAACTTTGTCAATGGGAACCTAAGGTTCCCATAAACAAAGAATGCAGCATATACCCCGATCTTGCCACTGGGGGCATCGTACACAGTCTGGTGGGATTCAGGAAACTCAGGCTCAAGAGACTCAAGCATGAATTTCCTGACGATATACTGGTACTGATCGACAGGTAGAGCACACTGGCACTCGCCAGCAGTACTCCTATCGTCGGCTACAGCTTCAGCATCATGAGAAGACATTTTGCAGAAAGAAGAAAGTGATTTCGGGAAAATGCTTGCCTGAAAAGGGGAGTATTTGCCGGAAATCACTAAGAAGAAGAAGAAAGGTGAAAGTGTGGATTACAAAGAGGCCTCTCCCCCTTTATATACTAATCGCAATTAATGCGGTGAATTTAATGCGGAGGAGAGAGAAATCGAAGGTGCAATGAAACTATGACACGTGGCAAAAAGCAGGCTGGCAACAGCTGTTGAAAGGACGTGTGCCAGTAATTTCGCGGCCACGCGCCCGAAAAATCGCGCCCACGCGCCTGAAAAAGCGTCTGGAATGACCATATAACGTCACGTCACCATAACTTCCTGCACGTCCTGACACAGTCAGAAGAAACTGTCGCACGACGTTTCAGAGGTTTGGACTGTTCCTATCTTTCCACCAACCTTTCAAATTTCAAAATTCAAAATTTGAAAATATTAAAAAGTAAGCGGGAAAATACCCCTTACCTTGGCAAACAAGTAACCATAAGACGGATGCGGGTACAGTGTAAAGGCAAAACCCTTCACATACCTAGCACCCGCAGGGAATTGAAGCCAAGTAAAACCTTGGCAAACAAGTAACCGTAAGACGGATGCGGGTACAGTGTAAAGGCAAAACCCTTCACATACCTAGCACCCGCAGGGAATTGAAGCCAAGTAAAACCTTGGCAAACAAGTAACCGTAAGACGGATGCGGGTACAGTGTAAAGGCAAAACCCTTCACATACCTAGCACCCGCAGGGAATTGAAGCCAAGAAAACCTTGGCGAACAAGTAACCGTAAGACGGATGCGGGTACAGTGTTAAGGCAAAACCCTTCACATACCTAGCACCCGCAGGGAATTGAAGCCAAGAAAACCTTGGCGAACAAGTAACCGTAAGACGGATGCGGGTACAGTGTTAAGGCAAAACCCTTCACATACCTAGCACCCGCAGGGAATTGAAGCCAAGTACCTCGGCAACCAAGTAACTATAAGGCGGGTGCGGGTACAGTGTAAAGGCAAAACCCTTCACATACCTAGCACCCGCAGGGAATTGACGCCAGGAATACCTTGGAAGTAAAGTAACCGTAAGACGAGCGCAGGTACAGTGTTAAGGCAAAACCCTTCACATACCTAGCGCTCCGCTGGGAATTGAAACCAAGAAGGATCTTCTGGGCAATGCTTGCGGAAACGGAAATAACATCCCCGCATAGCGGGAACGTCGAGAACTACGTTGTTTGAAGCTCCAGGATGGAATTGGTGGTTTTAACATAATTGATCACTATGTTCAAAACTACCAAAACCTCATGGAGAATCCACACAAGTGGGACTCAACGCTCCTGACTTGCGAGGAGGTTACAGACCTGCCCGCATCATACCCAAAGACCAAGCAGGAAACTCGGGAATTTCTGCAAGTGGCAAGGACTTCCGCGGGAAGAATCCCCATGGAAAACCTTAAAAAACCCTTTTCAAAACCCTCTGCTTAAAGTCCAAAAGTTCACCTCACTTTATTAAACACTCATGAGAAGAACATTGGACTGGGGGGACTTGAAGAGGTAGGTCCCAGCAGAGCCTAGTTGGACCCGCAAGACTCACCTTGAAGAGGGACGTCTGCGCAGAAACCAACTGGATCCGCAGGACCAACCATGCTCAGAAACGTGACGTCCTTACGCGCAGTACGCAAGCTGGTCCCGCAGGAAATGCCTCCCGATGGTGAAAGACTCCGCCTGTCCCCGCAGCCTCGGATACAAGCCATCAGGGAAGGCCACCCGCGCAGCAGGGCTACACGCACAAGGCACTTAGCTCTCAATCACTCAGTGTCACCTGAAGGAATGAGCGAAGCCGGGAACTATCCCGCACAAGGGCGGGAGGGGGAATACTCCAGCCCAAATAAGCCAGTCCGTACGATACAGGAAGATCTTCTGTACTGTACCTGACGAGGTATGGGAAAAAGATCTGACTAAAGATACGACAGCTTATTGACAACAGTATGGCGAGCAGCATGCTCCTGCACTGTATGTCACTATTAGCCGCTGCCTACTCACCAACTACTGCCATACCACGTGCGTAGCCGTCAGTTGGTGGAACAGGAATAGTATACAGCAGGCCTGGTCGCTATCAGCCGCTACCTACCCACCAACTACCAGCAGGGCACGTGCGTAGGCTACTGTTGGTGGAACAGGAACACTGTTGCAGCCGGCCATACCTCTTTGGAAACCTACCTTCGGCTATAAATACCACAAATGGTATGACCATCTCATCTTATCATCTCTTACTACATTATCATCATATTATACCTGATATCTGCTCTAGCAATCTCTTAATATACTTTTATATTTAAAGAGCAATCTAGTCTGATTCTCACGCCGGAGGGTGGTCACAAGGAGGAACCCCCCCCCCTTCTCAGTGACGAGCTCACGGTGTCTGTTTTGCAGGTTATCAGAAGAACCATCTTCCAAGGGTCTAACCCCTCGTGGGAAACATCTCTCCAACCCCCAGGTTACCAGTAATCTGTCCGGGGTCCGGTTAGTGTTTCTTCAATGACTAAGGGTGATGTTGGTGGGCCATATACATATAATGGTGAATGACGATGAGCGACGGTATTGAGATAATTAGGGTTTATGGCTTGTAGTCTCTGGCAGAACGAGGTAGGGAGATGCATTTTGATCAGAATGTCTGGTTTTCGAAAAGCCTTTGGTGTGGTTTATGGCGTGGTCATTGAGAAGCCAAGGAGGTGGCAGGGGACGGTGGCGTTTGGGTGCTAGAGTTATCGGTAAGAAGATTGTGACGACTATGGTGGTGGCCAGGGTGCTTACAGGAAAGGATTTGGCTGCTATAATGGTGTTTTTGGTGAAGATGGTGGAGGCGACGGTGGCTTTTTTAGTAGAACTGTAGAAGGGTTTATATATATATATAGAGAGAGAGAGAGAGATGTGAATTTGATATGCTTATTTTTCTTTTTTATTTTTAATTAAACTACAAGAGAGAGAGAGATGTGAATTTGAAATGTTTTGTTAAGTCAGAAAATTGATAAAGAATATTGGGATCTTCTCAACCTTCTTAGAAATGGCTAAGTATGGAACTCGAGCTAGCTTAGATCTCTGAGCATGACTTTTACTAGCTCGAGCATGATATCTTACTCGTGTAAGGTTATCTTCTGAAAATTCTTCTAAGTGTTTAAAGCTTTGAGCAAGCTACACTTCGTTAAGAAAGGATGTTCTTCATCAAGTACAGTTTGTGATTCGAGCAAACACTTGATCTATCCAAGCTTAAATCAAGACAAAAAGTGTTTTGATGGGTCGAGCAAAGATGTAATAAACAATGATCTCAAAGATTGCTCTAAGTAAAACCACAAGCATGGTTCAATCTCGAGCAAGGTTCAGTACCCGAGCATACTGGATTTGTTCATAATAACTCTTAGTGAAGATTGAAAAGATCAAGGAAGAATATGCTTGCTCGTGGGATTGATTCGAGAAAAGTTGGGATCAATCATAATGAATGAAGTCTGCTAGAGTAGAATATTTTTTTAAGAAAATATTCTAAGTAAAGTCTACTCGAAGAAATGTTTCGAGCACACTCAAGGTGTAACATTCGTTAGTTTTCAAACCCGACCTATTTCAAAATTTTCGGTTTTGATTATATATATATGTATGTATATGTATAAATATATATATTATAATATTACTATTTAGTTTTCGTTGCATGTATCAATGTTTATTATTTGTACTCGTATTTGGTTTCGTTAAACCGACCCGGTTTATCATCTCAATGTTTTCTGATTATCGTTTATTATTTATATAGCATTCCTGACAATTTAAAGTTTGTTATTCGTTCGTTTTTATTCAATTTGTTCAAATAACGAAACATCGAGATTCAAAATTTATTAAATTTAATCGATTCATAAGTTATCGGGTATAATATGAGAATAATTCAAATTATATATACTTTTAACAAGTTTATAACAATCAAAATTTCAAGGTTCACTTAGTAAATATAATTTAATATAAGCTTTAAAAGAAATCTCAAAATACAAGGGCTGAAAGTATAAATTATTCAAAATAATGATATTTTATTAAAATATAGCCCACCCACTAGCTCCCCGTTTTCCCAACCACCACCGGTGGCGGCACCGTGAAAACCTCCGGCGACCTTTTTCACATTCGTAGCATGCTCGTTTGACCCATTTTAACAGTTTAACGACCATAGATCATTACATTACGCGTTAATCAATATTTTAGTTGTGTTATAACGGCCTAATAACGCCAAATAATTCTGTGACCGTCGCGGGATAATCGGCTACAAGCAATTAATACCAATTAATGAATTACATTGCAATTAAAAGTATAAATAGGACCCTAAGCATCAGCTAAACTCGTTCACAAACTTATAGCATACTCACATATCCTTTGTAATCGTTAATTAATCATCGAAGTTAGTTTTCCGGCGAGCTCTCGTTCTCCACCTTTCCGTCACCAACCCAGGTAATATTTGTATGATTTTTATTAGTAACTGACCGACAATCAAAACCCCAAACATGATTTAGACAAAACATTGAACGGATTAAGGGAATTGAAATCTAGGGTTCGTTTAGGGAAGGAGATGAACTTTGACGTGTATATTTATAATTTAGCTTCCTGCTCTTATTCAAACTCATAGCTTGGTTCAACTTGTTAATTCTGTTTGTTGATAGAACACAGACCTGGGTTCAAACCGGGGCCAATGCACTTTTTGTTATTATTTTTTTAAAACCATTTATTTATTGATTAAAAATAAAATAAATTATCTTAAAATCAAAATAAAGCAAATAAAACTATTTTTAAGCCAAATAAGTTTTATAATATATTTTCCATTTTCCCATCTAAAAACCGAACTCTCATAATCATTAACCTGGTAATATAATTTAGCTCGTTAACCTTTTTATCGTTAAAACCTTAATTCTTTTGCTATAATCCGCTAAACTTTAATTAGCTTTTTAATTTGTTAAAAACCGTTAAGTTATTTTTATAATTCGTGAACTTTAATTCGTGAGCTCTATAATTCGTAAATCTCAACTCGTTAACTTTAAATTCGTTAGATTTTAATTCGTTCGTTAACTTTAATTCAATAACTTAGTTATATTTGTTTGAGATAAAAATTATCAATTAAAATCCATACGTTTCAATATCGTAACTTTCATATTAAAAATAATATAAACCTCGTTATAATAGTTATTAATATAATATGTCATAACCTTAAAACCAGTCAAAAACCCGTTAAAAACTTAAAATAATATTAATGCTTTAAGATATTAAAATACGCATTAAAATAACGCAACATATCTAAAACCAAAGTTAATTAAATCCCAGTAGCTAGTCTTGACTTTTTTTGCATTTTCATTTATAGTCCGTGACGTTTGACCATTTCGGTTTCGTTATTATGCTTTATGTTTTCATTGCAATGTTCATCTTCAATTTCAATGTGAGTTTTACACACCCCCATTTTAATGATTTTATACTTTTGGGGTTAGCATATATATCATATCCAACCAAACTGTTTATCATATTCGTTTACAAAGCTGCAATTCGTATCATGGACTTGTGTTTGTTTACTTGATTACTTTCTTAGAATTACTTGCTCATGGTTGCCTCAATAAATACGATCATACGCCCCCCTTTGCACTCAGGACCATTTTGATGAGTGGAAAAGGGACCCCTGATCCGAGTATACTGGTTGTTACCAACTGGAAAGGACATTGCATGCGCTTTAGTTACACTTGTTCATGGAATTGCATTGTTTTTACGTACTTATATAAAACTTGTGTGAACTCACCAACTATTCAATTAGTTGACCGTATTTTATATATATGCCACAGGTACCGCTATTAGAAGATGAAGCTTGACGAAGACACTAGACTTAGGTTACTTAAACAAATGGTCAGAATGTTTATTGTATTTATATTTTCTTTGTATTCCTTATTGCAAACTTGTGTACTTGACTTGTAAATTAATTAATGATAATATTATCACTTAATAGTGTCATATGTGTTTTGAAAAATCTGTATGTCACACTCAGGCGTTTCCATTTTAGCCGGGGTGTTATACAAGGTTTGCTCGACAAGGATAAATCATACTCGAAGACCTAAGTTTACACTTATGGTTATCTTATTTTATTTTGAAATCATTAGGGTTTCTAGAAGGAACGTCTGTGGGCCTATATAAAGAATTATAGGTTACATCATGAGAGACACGTGTAACATTTCGGTTTTCCGTTTCAGGTTTTGTACCCAACCCGGTTCGTGTTCGGGTGAATTATCAATAAAAATTTTTTTTAGTTAATTATTTCTTTTATATATTTAAACTATCAAGAAAATGCAAAATCAACCCCTAACTATTATCTTAACCCCTTGTGTACCCACCTGTAAAGACCAGGGACCATTCTGCAAATGTTATTCAAAAGAGATATTATAATAATAAAATAATCATTTTTTTCCTTCTTCACCATCCATCCGTCACCGACAAACACCCCCCCCCCCCCCACCTTTTCTTGAACCTTAATTCTCGGACTTAATCAAAGATCAATATTACCAAATCGTTTATTATACAAAAACGATCCCACCGACACTTTAAAATTGGAAAAACGAATCAGAATTGATAGTGAATTTCGCGTATGAACCCGCGGCTGATTTGGGCATGGTAACACTATAAATACACGCCTATAATTCAATTAAACGTGCACACACCATCCTCACACCTTCACAAAACAAAACCCTAACTCAATTACGCCATACAAAGCTGTTAAGGTCTGTTTTTTGTTCGAGCAAAAGCCGCGAGTTTGATCATCGTTCTTACCTGTTCCATCATCAAATTCTAGTAATTAAAGCATGTTTGTAAATCGTTTTTGATTCATTAACAATAACCCCAAGGCAATTTAATAAAACAATGAACGAATCCACTAATTCAAGATTGAGGGTTTGTAATTGAAACTGGATACTAGATTGTATTTGGTTATATATTTTAAAATCTGTTGTGAAACGCAAACTGAAGCACCAGCCTGATGGCTGGTGCGTCTCGTGTAAGGCCATTGGAACCGGTCCAGGCGCGAGTTCGAACCCTCCTGTACCCGGTTTTTATGTATTTATTTTATTTTACTTAATCTTTGTTATATTTTTATTATAATCATAATATAATAATAAAAAAACATTAATCTAACGAAATCGAACATCGAAAGTGTTGATTTGGCCATGGCTTTGCGTCAAAAGTATGTATACGCATATATACATAAACATACATATTAGATATGTTTTATTATAAATATATATATATATATATATATATGTGTGTGTGTGTGTGTGTGTGTGTATATATATATATACATAAATAATTAACATATAAACATGAAACAAAAATATATTTCTATCTAAATCGATCTAGCTTAAATGCTCAAATGATTTTTCTGTAATATATATGTATATATATGTGTGTGTACCTTTTTATAAATAATTAAAATCAATGTTTCATCAAAGTATATATGTAATGTTTATTAGTGCAAAATATCGGTTACTATTTATTTAAAATATTTTTACTAATATATCACTTATTTATTAGTTACCAAATAACAATATTAACACTAATAGTTATAATAATAATAATAATATTATTAATAATAACAATGATAATAATATAAATACTAACAATAATAAATATAATGTTTTAAAACCCTAAGCGAAGCCAAATCTTTCAAACCGATTAAATCAAAATAATGACTTTGAAACTAATAATATCCCATCAAAAATCAAATCGTTATGTCTTATTAATTATTTTCCTCGTATATTAATTATACCACCGTTAACAATTAGGCATCTTTGTTGACGTATCTCGAAGGCTTGAACGTGTTCATCCTCATTTTCTTTTATTATTATCTCATCCGCATTTAATCCACTCGTCAAAAGTAAGTAATTCACATCCTCCTTTTTACCGTTTTATATTTTGGGGGCGTTATGCATTAACCATTTTCACTACAATTCCATTATTTGCGTATTATGATATTGCTCAATTAGTTATACGTGCAAATGTGACTATGTGTTTAATTTATGTTTTGGTGGTTGGTATCTCATCCTCATTAGTATGATCATACGTCGTTGGAGTAGCTCGTTATCCATGGGATTCGAGTGAAAAGACAACTTTTATATTATTGTTATATTGGTGTTATGCTAGTTGTAATATTTCATATTATCGCAAGGAATTGTCATTTTTATATTATATGTATTCTAAAACCGTGATTACTTGCTCAACTTTATGTTGACAAACTATGTATTTTCCCACATGGCGCAGATAGCTTTTTGGGATGAAGAAACAAGCTAAGGAATAGTTGACCTTAGGTTGCATGATGAATTAAAGACTTATTTATTTCTTTTGATTTAATTGTAATGTTTATTTCCATTAGACAATGTTTGTGTTTTTGTGTACTTGAATAATATGAATTTAATAATTTAGATATTGACACGTGGATTTATTTTAGTGTCATTTGAGCTATGATACAATTATGTTGTGCCCCGGCATATTCTGCCGTAGGTTGGGGTGTGACAGATTGGTATCAGATCCGAAGGCTATAAGATAGGTGGTTAGACGTAACGGCCTGGTAGCATGCTAAGGGTCCCTATACGTGTTTCTATAGGTGCACCCTATTTGTTTAAATTTTTGTACATAGCTTAAAGTATTTAAATTGTTTATCATATACAATTGTACACGAAAGCACACACTTATTCCGAGGCTATGCCTCAAAATCATTTTTCAAAATTTTAGGACGATTTTTAAATCGGGAAATTCCTTAAGAATTCCCACCTTAATTCCCACCTTTTACCTCCCCTCTCCTTGAGGATGATTCGTGTAACGGATACGTAGTAACTGTAAGGGGGACACACCTGTACACCGATCCCTTGACACCAAAGCTTGCGAGCCTAAGGAAGTGCAATGCGCATACATCTCGATCAACCGTGAGACCTGGTTGCCTTCCTGGAGGGTGAGGTGTGAGTGTGAAACTTGTTAGGCCAAAGCGTATCACATCAAATGTTCATGAATCTACTACCCTAAATGTATCAATCGTGGTCGTGTTACGATCACATCCTTAATTTATAACCGAATTCACGGTGATACGTGGCTAAACTCGGTTTTCTGTATTGTGTTTTAGTTGAATGGGTGGGTGAAGTACACAAATACGGGGTGGTGGTTCCCGAAGTACTTCAACCATCTACCTCAACACCCCTCACAACTCAATTTTAATCAATTTTATTTGGTTTTTGATAATTTTATTTCATTGGAAGGAACCATGGTGGTTCATGAAATCCTAACCAACAAATGAACCCCATGTTTCAATTTTAAGTTATATTATAACTATTTATTTATTTACCTATGTATTTTTTTTATTTATTATTCCTCATTACGTCAACACTTATAAAATCACGTCTCATAAATGACTCCATTCTCAACCTCAACCACAAACTCAACCTCAAATTGTTAAATAGAATTCACAAGTATCAACTTATACAAATTAATACATTTACAACATTTACCCAAGTCTCATAAATTTTACACATTTGATCCTTGCAGTATGTCTTCCCGTCTCATCAACCGTACCCGCCGCAACTCTGGCCATCGCATGTCATCTCGCATTACGAAGGGAATCATAGAAGCCCTCCCTATGGTCATCTCTCAACTCCAAGTCGTGAATGCCGCAACTGTTTCTGCAAACCCTAATGTTTTCACTATCAAGCAATTCACCAACGCTAACCCGATCGATTACTTTGGGACTGAGGATGCTACAACCCTTCTTCAATGGTTCAAGCACATGGAAAGCGTGTTCCTCCACTCTGCATGTCCGGATGACAAGAAGACCACATATGCATAAAGTGTTTTCAAATCTAGTACTTGGTGGACTAGCAAAAAGAGAGACCTTGGGGGTGAGGTTGCCATGGCCTTGCTATGGGATGACCTCAAGAAGCTCATGTTAGACCAATTCTGCCCGAAATATGAACTCCGGAAGTTGGAAGAAGAATTCTGGAATTTGAAGCAAGAGGGAGGTGATAATACCGCTTACAACAACCGATTCCACGAATTGAGCGTCCTTATCCCGCATATGGTTACTCCTTTGGAGCGTGTCATTGATAAGTACATCTCGGGTTTGCCGATGCAAATCCAAGATTCCGTCCTTAGTCGTGACCCGAAGGAACTTCGTGATGCCATTGCTCTAGCCGGTACCCTCACCGAAAACCACGTTAAGGCTGGGACCTTGACGCGGAAAGGCTCCAAGAAGCCCAATGATAAGCCCGCATCCGAACCCACTAAAGATTCCAAGCCCAAATCCTCCAAACACAACCACAACCACAACTCCTCTCATTATCGCAATAACAAACGAAAGCCCAATTCCCAAAACTATGTCATAGCCCAACCACAAGCTCAACAAGCCCCTCCAACCAAGAAACCATACACCGGCCTACACCCATATTGCAACACTTGTCAACGTCACCATCCGGCTCAATCCACTTGCCGAGTGTGCACCAATTGCCACCGATTCGGCCACCTCACCCAATACTGCCGACCCCGAGTGCAAGCCGCTCCACCGTGGTTCGCACCGTCAAACCAACCCAACCGAGCCATCCCTTGTGCTCCAATCATTAACACCGTTAGGGCTTGCTATAATTGTGATGATCCAAACCACCTCCGCAACGCGTGTCCTCGACTCGTTCAAGCCCATCAAGCCTTTGTTGCCCCACAACCCTACTATACCTCCCAAGCTTACCAAGTTCAAACTTACCAACCTCAATTACCCCAACTCATGCCTCCTGCAAACCCTCAAGCTCAACCCATGCTCATGCAAGCCTACCAAGCTCCAACACCTCAAGCTTCAACATCTCAAACTCAAGCACCTCAAGGAACCCAAGGGAGAGCTTTCACTATCAATGCTAATCAAGCCCGAAACTCGAACAATGTGGTGAACGGTACGTTTTTAGTTAACAAGCATCATGCATCGGTATTATTTGATTCGGGAGCCAACAGGAGTTTAATTTCCGTTGATTTTGAGTACATACTTGATGTGCCCCGTAGTAAATTGTCTAAACCATTCACGGAAGAGATAGCTAATGGTAGTTTGATCGTTATTGACTTCGTCGTCCGTAATTGCACGCTCACCCTTAATGGGCAAAAGTTCTCGATTGATCTTATTCCGATGCAAATGGGTAGCTTCGACGTCATCATTGGTATGGATTGACTCTCTCTTCACCGTGCCGAAATTCTATGTTTCGAGAAGATTATTCACATCCCTATCGAAGGTGGCGTAATTCTAAACGTCGCCGAAGAAAGACCATTCTCAAAGCTAAGGTGGTGTTTGTTTTTGCTTAAAACATCTGCAGGAGGCTTATGTCTGCGGGCACGCAGACATAAGCTTTTGAAGACTGTTTGTTTTTTTTTTTAAATAAGATCTGCAAACTGCTTTTACGGTCTTAAAAAAGAAGCTATTGTTTAACTTTTTCACACATATTCACACTTCTTAACATCCTACCAACACCCAATGTCCAACACCACCACCCATCATGCCCGCCACCACCACCACCACCCACCGTCGGCCACCACCACCGTCCATCACTGCCACCACCCACCGTCCACTACCACCACTTACCACCACCACCATCCACCACCCACCACCACCGTCCATCACCACCACCACCACCCACCACCGTCCATCACCACCACCACCCACCTGTCGGCCACAACCATCGTCCACTACCTCCACCCACCGTCCGCCACCACCACCCATCACCACCACCTACCATCCGCCACCAACACCATCCACCACCCACCACCACCGTCCATCACCACCACCACCATCCATCACCACCACCGTCCATCAAAACCACCACCATCCATCACCACCATCACCCTCCCGTCGGCCACAACCGTCGTCCACTAACACCAACCATCGTCCGCCACCACCACCACCCACCACCAACCACCATCCATCACCACCACCCACCCGTCGGCCACAACGGTCGTCCACTACCACCAACCACCGTCCGCCACCACCACCCACCACCACTTACCATCCGCCACCAACACCGTCCACCACCACCGTCCATCACCACCACCACCCACCATCCGCCACCACCACCGTCCACCGCCCACCACCAACTATTTTACTAGTCTACAGACGTTAAATGACTTCTATCTACTGTGATATGTATGATAGGTAACTAATTTTCAGCTTATGCAGACGATACTCAGTTTTATAAAACAAATAGTATTATATTTTCAGATTGCAGACCTTCAGACCACATCTTTAGTTGCATACATAAAATCAGATGAAATCAGATTGCAGACAGTTTTTGTCTTCAAAAACAAACAACACCTAAATCTCATGTCGTGCTTTGAAGCCCAACGTTATTTGCGCAAGAAGTATGTCGCATTCTTAGCCCATGTCACTACAAAGGCCCACGAAGAAAAGCAACTTTCCGACATTCCGATTGTTCGCGATTGAAGTCTTTCCCGAAGACGTTTCTGGACTCCCTCCCATGCGTCAAATGGAGTTCCGTATTGATCTTGTACCTGGAGCAAACCCCGTAGACAAGCACCGTATCGTCTTGCACCCTCCGAGATGCAAGAACTCTCCAATCAAATCCAAGAACTCACGGACAAGGGTTTCCTTCGCCCAAGTTCGTCTCCATGGGGCGCACCCATTTTGTTTGTCAAGAAGAAGGATGGCAATCTTCGTATGTGCATCGATTACCGAGAGCTCAATAAGCTTACCATCAAGAACCGTTATCCCCTTCCGCGTATCGATGATCTCTTTGATCAACTTCAAGGATCCGCTTGTTTCTCCAAGATCGATCTCCGTTCGGGTTATCACCAACTTCGTGTCCACGAGGATGACATACATAAGACTGCCTTCCGTACTCGTTATGGACACTTTGAATTCCGAGTTATGCCTTTTGGGTTGACTAATGCTCCTGCCGTTTTCATGGACCTTATGAATCGCGTTTGTAAACCCTACCTCAACAAGTTCGTGATTGTTTTCATCGACGACATCTTGATATTCTAAATCCGAAGACGAGCACAAAAATCATTTGCGCGCTATTCTTGACTTGTTGCGAAAGGAACAACTTTATGCTAAATTCTCCAAATGTGAATTTTGGCTAAAACAAGTTCAATTCTTGGGCCACATCGTCAACGACAAAGGTATTCACGTTGACCCCGCTAAAATCGAGGTCGTTAAAAATTGGAAAACCCCATCCTCTCCAACGGAGGTTCGCTCATTTCTTGATTTAGCGGGATATTACCGTCACTTCATCTGCAACTTTTCGAAGATTGCTTCACCCCGCACTAAGCCACAAAGGGAAGGTTTATGAATGGGGTCTCGAACAAGAAAAAACGTTTCAAACCCTAAAGGACATGCTTTGCAATGCTCCTATCTTTGCTCTTCCCGAGGGCAACGATGATTTTGTTGTGTTTTGCGACGCTTGCATCCAAGGTCTCGGTTGTGTTCTTATGCAATGAGACAAGGTCATTGCTTACGCTTCGCGTCAACTCAAGGTTCACGAGAAAAATTACACGACTCACGATCTCGAACTTGGTGCGGTCGTGTTTGCCTTGAAAATTTGGAGACACTATCTTTATGGCACGAAATGCGTGGTCTTCACCGATCATAAGAGTTTGCAACACATATCGACCAAAAGGATCTCAACATGAGACAAAGACGATGGGCCGAATTGTTAAGCGATTACGATTGCGAGATTCGCTACCACCCCGGGAAGGCAAATGTCCTGGTCGATGCTCTTAGTCGTAAGAGTCACATTAAATCCGTCTTGCTCAATTGTGTCACCATGCAATCCAACCTTCAATACCGCATCTTCGACGCCCAACACGTCTCCGTCACCGAAGGAAGTTTATACGATGAGATGTCGTGTGGTGCCGAGCTCCAACTTGAAACCAAACGCAACGGTTTTCTTTATTATTTGAACCGTTTATGGGTTCCCGATCGTGACGGCATTCGTACGTTCATCCTTGATGAAGCTCATAAGTCACGATACTCGATTCATCCCGGTGCGGATAAAATGTATGCCGATCTTCGTCCCATGTGTTTGGTGGCCGGGAATGAAAAAAGATATTGTGGTATATGTATCCATATGCCTCACTTGTTCTAAGGTCAAAGCTGAGCATCAAATGCCATTTGGCTTGCTCGAGCAACCACCGATCCCCGTTTGGAAATGGGAGGACATAGCTATGGATTTTGTCACCAAACTCCCCACTACTCAAAGCCGCAATGATAGTATTTGGGTAATTATTGATCGGTTGACCAAATTGGCTCATTTCATACCCATTCGAGAAAAATTCTCCGTGAGTTAACTAGCTCAACTCTATGTCAAGAACATCATTTGCCGTCGTGGACCACCGTTGACCATTATCTCCGATCGTGATGGTCGGTTTACCTCTCATTTTTGGAATTCATTGCAAACTGCCTTGGGTACCCGTGTCGATCTAAGCACCGCTTATCACCCGCAAACCGATGGTCAATCCGAGTGAACGATTCAAACGCTTGAAGACATGCTCCGCTCTTGTGTGCTAGATTTTGGTGGAAATTAGGATACTCACTTACCACTTGTAGAGTTTTCCTACAATAATAGTTTCCACACTAGTATCGGCATGGCACCCTTTGAAGCTCCCTATGGTTGAAAATGTCGCTCCCCGATTTGTTGGAGCGAGATTGGTGAATCGCAAATCACCGGCCCCGAGCTTGTTCAAGAAACTTCCGACCGGATTGCTCTTATTAGTCAAAATCTTCTTGCCGCTCGTAGCCGTCAAAAGATCTACGCCGATAAGCGCCGTAAACCTCTCGAGTTTAATGTTGATCGAGTTTTCCTCAAAGTATCTCTTGGAAGGGAGTTGTTCGTTTTGGTAAAAGAAACAAGTTATCTCCTCGTTTTGTTGGACCGTTTGAAATCGTTGAAAGAGTTGGTCGAGTTGCTTATCATCTCGATCTTCCCGAAGAGCTCTCCAATGTTCATCCGACTTTTCACATTTCCAATCTCAAAATACTAGCAATAATAAATATAATGTTTTAAAACCCTAAGCGAAGCCAAATCTTTCAAACCGATTAAATCAAAATAATGACTTTGAAACTAATAATATCCCATCAAAAATCAAATCGTTATGTCTTATTAATTATTTTCCTCGTATATTAATTATACCACCGTTAACAATTAGGGCATCTTTGTTGACGTATCTCGAAGGCTTGAACGTGTTCATCCTCATTTTCTTTTATTATTATCTCATCCGCATTTAATCCACTCGTCAAAAGTAAGTAATTCACATCCCCCTTTTTGCCGTTTTATTTGGGGGCGTTATGCATTAACCATTTTCACTACAATTCCATTATTTGCGTATTATGATATTGCTCAATTAGTTATATATGCAAATGTGACTATGTGTTTAATTTATGTTTTGGTGGTTGGTATCTCATCCTCATTAGTATGATCATACGCCGTTGGAGTAGCTTGTTATCCATGGGATTCGAGTGAAAAGACAACTTTTATATTATTGTTATATTGGTGTTATGCTAGTTGTAATATTTCATATTATCGCAAGGAATTGTCATTTTTATATTATATGTATTCAAAAACCGTGATTACTTGCTCAACTTTATGTTGACAAACTATGTATTTTCCCACATGGCGCAGATAGCTTTTTGGGATGAAGAAACAAGCTAAGGAATAGTTGACCTTAGGCTGCATGATGAATTAAAGACTTATTTATTTCTTTTGATTTAATTGTAATGTTTATTTCCATTAGACAATATTTGTGTTTTTGTGTACTTGAATAATATGAATTTAATAATTTAGATATTGACACGTGGATTTATTTTAGTGTCATTTGAGCCATGATACAATTATGTTGTGCCCCGGCATATTCCGCCGTAGGTTGGGGTGTGACAACACGATCAATGAGAGATTAAGACCTCAACCCATGCAAAACCTAGTGCGCCCGTATCCTCTAAGAAAACAAAAGTGAGCTAAGAGAATATTCTAGTTTCTAGGGATTTGTACCAGAAGTTCCATGCATGAAACCCTAAAAGGCTTCCATTGTACTTGATTGAATATTAATACATACTGGAAATCTTTTGAGTGAATCGCGTGCTTGTTCTACTTATAATCATAATATATCACCAACATCCTAATTATATCTGATCTAAAAACTAGTGTTAATAAAAATATTAAGAGCATGCTTGGGATTGAGTTTGAAAAATGCTTATTAACTTATTGGTTTTTTCAAAAAATCATTTTAAAAAGCTAGAATTTGGGGCTTTTGAAAAACTGTTTTTTAACCCTTTCGAAAAACTAAAATAGGAAATATTTTTGTGATTACCAAACAAATTTTAATTTATTGGCTTTTTGAAAACACCAATAAGCCAATAAGCATTTTACAAACTCAATCCCAAACATGCACTAAATAAATTACTCTCTTAGTCAAACGAAGATTCACATAACTTTATTTGTTTTAATTTGAAATTATATTAACATTAAATATAGTTTAGTTAAGTAACCAAATGATAAGAATTGTTAAATAACTTAAAAGCGTAAACTATTTGTAAGTTATCCCTTTATTTGTTTTAATTTGAAATTATATTAACATTAAATATAGTTTAGTTAAGTAACCAAATGATAAGAATTGTTAAATAACTTAAAAGCGTAAACTATTTGTAAGTTATCCCTTTATTTGTTTTAATTTGAAATTATATTAACATTAAATATAGTTTAGTTAAGTAACCAAATGATAAGAATTGTTAAATAACTTAAAAGCGTAAACTATTTGTAAGTTATCAACCCCCCCCCCCCTCTTAAAAGATCGAGTCTGACATCATAGTGGAATATCTTTTGAGGTACGAATTTTTATCCCTCCACTTGTTATTATCATGCTCGATTGTTAAAACCCCATTTCGTGTTCTTTTGTAACTCGTAAACATCTTCGGATTATTAATTAGATCTAATTTATTTTGCTTCAAGATCCGGTTATGGGTGTTTGGACTCGAAATTTGGTTCGATATTATATGTGTGCGATAAATTTCCAAGTTTGTACTCAGTATCACATGCTCCTTACTTATTACTATTGACTAGACGGGTGCCTGCACGATGCGGCGGTTGTCCAAGCACAAACCCTATAAATCACGTAACAATTAAGAGTGTTCATGGTTCGGTTTACAACCTTTAAACCTTTTAAACCGGGCATCAGTTTGGTTTCACGATCGGTTTTTTTTACTTTCACTCGGTCGGTTGGTTTCAAAATTTTCAAACCATAGCGAACGATTTGGTTCGCGGCTTTTGCTGAAAACCGACCATATAAAATCATACCAAACTTTAAATGTTGTATGCATTTTAATCTCTTTTATTATTTAGTATTTAACATGTTTTGTGATATATATTAGATATAGTTAAGATACAATTGAACAAAGTCGTTTTTAATACAAGTGAACTTGACTATTACAATTTTAAATTAACCTAATTCCAGCATGATTCTTTGTAATCATCGTTCTTGTTATAATTCACATCCTAGGTCTTCCATTAATCTTTACCATTTATGTTGCTTAAATTATATATTTTCCTATTTTGCTATAAATAATAGACCGTTGGTAATGGTTCGGTTTCAATTTTCAATGATTCAATTTTGGTTTTGGACGACGAAAAATCGATACTAATGTTTGGGCTTACAAGCTTAAATCACAAACCATCAAAAACCGGCATTGATCAATCCTACGTAACATACTAATTTTTTTAAAATTGAAAAAATTATAACAATATCATACTCAAATTAAAGAGAATAAAATGCTCGATTTTATGGTGCTTTTATAAAAAAATATTAGCGTACGAAAAAATTATGGCCGTTTAAAAATCGTGGGTGGAAAGTTAGTTTAAGATTAAAATTAAAAACATAATATGGTTAAAGATGAGGGGGCAAACATGTAAGCTAGGTGAATTGTGTTTAAAAGATAAGTTTACCCCTTTTTACACATGTATTTTATGCATTAGCATTTGTAAAACTCTTAAAATCAAGTGTCTTAATTTACCCTTGTCTCATGTATTATATATAGTATAGATATACGTTAACATTGTTTTTACTTTGAGCGCATTACCTGTATTTACTTGTACTATGGTACCCTGAGTTCTACGCTTCCTGTGAAGTGTCCTACAGGCACAACATTGTGGCATCGATGTTATGTGCTCCTTCCGTGACGGAGAGATTAGTTCACGGCGTCTCTTAAGGGCAAGTGTGGCCCACAATATAGATCGATCATAGGCTTATATGTATTTGATATTTGTGGATGGTCGGTGTATGCCAGCACCCACCATCGCATTATTGGGTACATAGTTTGCAACCATTGTAGTCCCATTGTTAGGCTATATGTTTCGGCTCGTAGGTATCATCCATATGATAAAATTTATTTTATTGGCTTGCATACTTGCATCGTATCATTTTACATTATGACATACTATATTTTTATATTGTTATAAATAAATGTTTACTTAATTATTGTTATTCTTTTACTTGAGTCTTTTATCCGTACTGGACATTCGGCTCATTATGAAATCCTTTTCATAACAGGTTCACAGGTTACTCCGAGTGGGGTGTGAAGAGGGAGAAAAAGAATTATGCTCTTGGATTTGAATGTAAAATGCTAGCCATTTTTGTAATATACTCTAGCTCAGCTAGATTTGACAATTATATAATATGTAATAAATAATTAACCTTAAGGCTCATCATCATCATCATCATACTCAGTATATCCCACCAATAGCAAAGCTATGGTAGGGTCTGAGGAGGGTAAGATGTAGGCAGCCTTACCTCTACCCCATAGGGATAGAGAGGCTGCTTCCGGTGAGACCCCCGGCTCGATAGTAGTTTTGCATCAAGCCTTGGACATAAGGCACATAGCACTCAATCATCGGGACACCGGCTGATCGGTGCATGTACCCTTATCTTTCAGCTATCAACGCCACTACATGATGCCTGATTAACCGTCCGTCACTTTTAACGTTATTTTCACGAGATTAGTAAAATAACGTCAAAATTAGTGCAATTTCACTTTTGCCCACCCGAGGGTTCACACATATATACATCATATGTGCGCACCGCAAGCAGGGCTAAATTAACCTTAAGGCTATGAACTTTTAATATTTAATAGCGGAATGATGTCTTATGTTTTGAATACCATGATTAGTGACATGTCATCCCTCTATGGGATGGGCTGCTACGATATCCGTCTAGAATTGAGCAACGATTCAAGTTAATAAACACAAATAACAAAGGCAAAAAGAAGAAAAATAATAATTCAATACAATTTAACTTAATAAACACAAATAACATAGACAAAAAATAATTCAATACAAACTAGGATGCGAATCGTAACAAATTTATTCGATTCTTTTCGGCATCAGAGCACACGCATTCTTGATCTCGAGCTTTGTCACGCCATTAAAATGTTTAGTATATTCTGAACCCGAACCCGATCAGTTTGTCTTCTTATTAGCAGCACCCATGGCAAAGAACTCGGTAATAACTTCAAGTGGCATGCCTTTGGTTTCGGGCACTTTAAAATAAACAAAAAACCAAGAAATGGCACACACAAAGGCGTATATTCCAAAAGCACCCGCTAGCCCAGTGGTGGTTAGCAACACGGGAAGCGTGTAAGTAACAATAATGTCACAAATCCAAAATGTAAGCGCACAAATGGCGATACAAAGACCTCTAACACGAGTCGGGAAGATCTCGGAGCAAAGCGTGTTGGGGATGGGGCCGAAGCCCATCACAAAGGTGCAAAAATAAACCACAACACTTACTGTCGATATGACTGCGTGAAGAACTGAGTCCATTGGGATAACGTTGCTTAAAACTAGCACAACGAGTGATAACAAAAGGACGGGAAGTGTGGCTAGAAGTAACATCCTGCATAAAATCAAATAGCATGTTTTGTTCTTGTGATATTAAGGGAAATATATATGTGTTACCAATTTTACCTTCGCCCCACTATATCTATAAGTTTCATGGCGACACCGATGCTGGGAAGCATTAATAAAGTCGTGACACCGCTGATAAGAAAAGAAGCCGATTCTGAACCAATGCCCAAGTTAGACAAAAGAATTCCTACCCCGGCTTGTTCTAGGATTTGCGGGGTGTAATACAAAACCCCGTTAATGCCAGAAAACTGTGATAGGTTCATAAACAAAGCCCATTAATAATAATAATAACAACAATAATAATAATAATAATATCTTAACACGAATTGATAATAAAGACATTTAGCTTGTTATTTGACTCACTAAGCCCGAATCAACCTATTCATAAGTAAACGAGTAATACCTGTTGAAGTATTTGGATCCCAACACCAACAATCAATGCTTGTTTGATACCGGGCTCAGAAAGCTCAGACCAACTCGTCCCTTTTTTAGCAGCAGACGGTGGTGGCTTGATCACACCCGAATGGATCGGGTTCTGGCCCGTTACACCATCTAAACAAAGAACCGATCTACTCACTAGAGCCGAGGCCCGAACCGCTTCAGCCTCACCAGTACCAGGACCCGAACCAATAAACGAAGCCATAGACCCACGTCTAGATTCACCACCACCCTCTTGGTGCAAGTAGATTCGCTGAAGCCTGCCAGCATTCTTCCCGTCCTCGGTCTTTCTATAAGCCAACTGCCACCCACCACCGATCCCCATGGCGTTAGTCGTCGTCTCACTAGCCTGCCTCGCGCTTGGGGATATTAACAGGCTTTTTAGATTATTATCGTCGGTTTCATCATCCGATAAATTCCCTTTTTCGTGGTTGCTCTCGAGATCCCAGTTGTCGGGTTTATGGGGTTGTTGATCACCTTGAAGCATGCTTCCAAAAGTGGGAAACAACATGCTTCTCATGCTTCCCATTTCGTTTTGTTTTTCGTGCACGCTCCCGAATAGAGTCACCATCGGGTCCATCATGTGTGCAGCCACGCTTCCTTGACGCGAAGCCAAGAATAAAGAGCTTTGGCCCCGAACCGGCTTAGCCACCCATGATTTGCCCTCTTCTGCACCATATAACTTGATCTCATTTTTGTCTTCAACATGATCTTCACTTAGCTCATTGTCAGCATTTATCACATACTCTTCAACAGATGTCTCACCTCCCACTTCTAGACCTTCAACTAGCAATGCCATTTCACCTGAAAATAGATCCCGCATAGTCTTATCATTCGCGTTTGTTAATCCACAAGGCTTTCCAGCACCAGAATAATCAAGTTTTAAGTTATCATATCCTTTATTCCATTTGTTTTTGTTACAGCCCACTAATTTAGTTAACGCATTTAAGCCTCGGTTACTACCCGTCGACCCTTTTGACACATTTAGTTAAATCGGTTAAATGTGCCAGGCTCGGGCTACACAAGTTTAAGCATGTCGGGCTAGGGTTGATGTTTTGTGACATGAATAAACACATGTGCCGTATTCATGCCAAACAATTTAAGCCGCCAAACCGAAACTCGTCAACCCAAAAACATTGATACCCCTAGGTAATCAGGGGTGGCCCGAACATGACATGATAGTAATTACATTTTGGGTTGTCATATCCAATTCAACTAAAAAAGTGGGTTGTGTTCGGGCCAACTTGTTTAACTTATTTAATTAAACATCTCGGCCTGCCACCTTGTTAAATTAAACAGGTGGACCCGTCAACCCTTTAGCTCTTTTATTACAACCAGCAACTCGATTAACATGTTTAAAACTTATTACTACCGATCAGCCCGTTTGATTTGCTTAGACATATAGGCTCAATGGGTCATGTTCAAATTACATGATTTTAAGTCTATTCAGGTTGACGTTTTAAACACTAATAATTATATATGTCATGTTCAGATTAAACAGTTCAACCTGTCACCCTACCAACCAGACATGACCAACACCCATAACTAATATCAAGTGAATTTTAAAAAGGGCTCACCCGAGACATCATCCTGTCCACGAAGCGTCTGTAGGACGCGTTTAGCTTCATCCATCTTACCTTTACTAACCAACCACCGTGGAGACTCGGGTAAGTAAAAAACTGAGAGTACAAAATACGCGATGGAAGGTAACGAAAGGACCCCGAGCATCAACCTCCAACTCGCACCGGACTGTAGCGACATAAAGAACACCATTGTGTATGCTAAACACATTCCAATACTACCCGTGAACTGTGGGAAAGTATTCAACAGCCCCCTAATATCCGAAGGGGCAGTTTCGGAAATATAAAGTGGCACGAGTGTCACAGCCAAACCGATCCCGAACCCATCAAGAAGTCTTGCTATTAGCAAAACATAAACATTTGGTGACCAAAACATTACCAAACCGCTCATGAAATAGAACATAGAAGATATAATGAGCATTGGGCGCCTCCCAACGGCGTCTGACACGGGTCCCGAGAACGTGGTGATCACTGTAGCACCGATAAGTGACATGGACACAATTAGCCCTTCGATTGTTGGTTGTGTTTCTAGATGGAATTCCTTTTTGATGTAAAGAACAGCTCCTGCATGGTTGGATATATTATTATGAGTGCATAGTTCATGTTGGGTTGACTTTTCAACCTGTTCATGTCAACCCTTTTATCTGAATGTCAAACGGGTTGGCAGTTTTAAACATGTTAATTTGGTAGGTTGGGTGTAAAACGGGTTACTTAAGTCGACTTGTTTGCAAAATGCGTCAACCCGAATTGGCAGTTTATCCCTTTAATCTAACTATGTCAATCGGATTGGCAGATGTGTTCAACTGGCTTGGTGGATTATAAAAAATGGGTTAAGCTGGTTAGTTGGTTTGTTTAATTAAAAGTCGGCGGCGGATTGACACGTTTAACTAAACGAGTTAAACAGATCAGCCCGAAAACGAGTCGTTTTTAATTAAACAGGCCAACCTGAACATAGCCCGTTTTTAAAAAAAGTCAGATATGCCAACCCAAAACCCGTGTGATTATGTTATGTTCAAACCTGCTATTGTGGCGTTATCCCATCCCTGCAACATGTTGCCCATTGTTGCCGCAAGGGCTACATACACGGCTCCCTTCGACGTCATTTTATCTCACTTTTTAACGTATGAACATCAACAAGATAATTTCTTATTAGATTATTCTTGTGCAACGTGAATATTTTAGAAGCAAAGAATTCAACAAAACTATGAATATAATATTGGAGATTAATGTATCAAAGTGAAGATCCACATCACACATGATCATAAAGAAACAAACAAAATTATGACATGAATTTTGGTAAAAAATATTTTAATGATTTGCTAGAGAGAGAGAGGAGAGGAGAGAGAAGAGGCGTATATGCAGCTCTTGTTTGTGGTCATAACAAATACCAGTTTTTGAATGTGGACTCCGAAGAACATGGTGATTTTATGGAGGTTATTGGGTCCTATGTTTTCAGTTTTGTTTCAAGATCCTAAATTCAATGATGAATATATGCTATTTTAGTATTTTTAAGTCTAGAATCGAAAATAAATGACTAAATATATGCGAATTAGTCAAATTCAGTTTTTTTACATTACAACAAAATCCACCAAAATAACATGAAAACTTATATTATAAGATAAACAAAATAAACTTTGAGCATCATACAATTTTGCAACATCATTAGATTGGGCTTTTATCTTAACTTTAAGACATTATAAATCACTGAAAGTTCATTTATAGGATTATTGATCTGACCAACCATGGGCGGTATCGTTAACGGTTCACTGCAAAACTTATAGTAGAAAATAGATCAACTTTTGAAGTTAAGGTAGAAATTTACAACGATTGTATAGGGTTTATTTGCTTAAATACTAGGAGTTACCTCTACTTTATAAGTTATAATCTCATCGACTACAATTGTTGTGTATAATATTGATCATTTTGTAATTTTGTGTGTTGTGGATGCAATCGTTTATTGTGTAAACAGTGAATTTAATAGCATGTTTAAATTTGTGGCCATTAAGAAATAATAATTTGAGGGAAGATTCTTATAAATAGGATGGCATAGATGATGTTCTTAGGGAAATTCGCCAAACAGCTTGAAACTTTAGGAGGCAACAACTACCAATTTAGTATGGCATATGAAGTTAAGAACTAGATGCAACACTCACCAACACTTAATTTCTTTAACATTTTAACTCATGGCCTTGTTTTAAATGTTGTCACTTTTACTTTTTTTTACCAACATAAAAATTATTATTTAATTTTACAATTATTTGTATATGTATTTATTGTTTCTAAAAGTGTAGACATTTAGTTGACTTTATATATTTTGATCATATATAATAATAACTTATTCATTTATTAGTTTTATTTTAAAGATGGTAATGCACTAAATCAAGTTTTGGCATTTCTCAATTTTCGTATATATATTAAGAACTAAGAAGGCAGAATGTTATTCAACCTTGTGTCTGATATGTGTTTAATTTTAGAATCGATTTTTTACCATTCAAATATTTTTTACAGCTGTTTAATTTAAAAATAGTTTTTTTAAAATACATTCTATATTTAAACAACTTACCAAAAAAAATTCATATGTTCACCTCCCAATATATAATTGTAGTTAGGGGTGCAAACGAGCTGAGCTACTCGAGATCGGCTCATTAAAAGGCTCGATCGAACCGAGCTTAATCAAGCCCGAGTCCGAGCCTAAAAGTAAAGCTCGTTTAATAAACGAGCCTGAGCCCGAGCTTCACTTATCGAACTCGAGCCGGCTCGCGAGCCTAAACGAGTCTGCCATTTATATAATTTTTTTAAATATGTATTTAATAATTATTAATTAATATATATAATCTTATGAAAAAATAAATAAAAATAACTTAATAATAAATATTATTTTATATATAAAATTATAATAGAAAAAAATATATAAAAATAATTATAATTATATAAAAAAATAATTGACAAATAGTGAACGAGCCGAACCCGAGCCAAGCTCGAGTCAAAAATTCTACTCACGAGTCGAGCTCGAGCTTTGAAAATATAGCTCGAGCTCTGTGTATGTTAAACGAGCCGAGCTCTAGCCCAGTCGAGCTCGGACTCGACTTGACTTGTTTGCACCCCTAATTGTAGTAACAGAAAAGTATTTTTACAGCATCTTCTTTTCAATCCATTTCAGAAGCAAAATTAGCATGACTGTAAGTTTCATTTATAATACTGAAGTTGTATATGCATATATGAACATTTATATGTTTGTAAAAAAAAATTATTTCAGAAGCACCCCAATGGAGCCACAAAACATAACCATGTTATTTTTAAATGACTTGCAGCGGCTGCAAGTAAAACTAACCTGAGATACGTTGTGGCTTTTGCTGGTCAAGTATCTAAAGAAGTGATTCGCATGTATGACTTAAGATACTGAATATGTACTTCTGGTGGGTCTTAGTGTTGCAAGTGTCGTGTTGTCATTTCTGGTATGGTGCAAAGGGGTACACGACAGCTATTATCGAGTGAAGTTGACTTGGTGAGATGCAGTGTTCCTGCCACTTAAAAGTGGAGTGAGCAACTTAAGGTGTGGTCATTTTATTTGACAAACAAGATTGATGGTCATCTATGAATATTATAGATGAGCAAGTCCAGTTAGTTTCATCTTCATTTGCAGCTCGTAGAACACTTGAGCATCATGGAGTTTTGCTGTAAAGAACTTCTTAAGCCTGTTTATGCTTTCTTAGCATTATCTTTACTGTAGCACATCTGTAATTATACCAAAGTAAGGTAGGTTATTGTTTATTTTTTGTTGTATTATTGGTAATCTTGGCACATAACAGGAACCCTATCAACATAATTCTCGTTGTGTCCCCGCCGCAACGCGCGGGCTCTCCCGCTAGTCTTATTTATATGCATTTATAACACAATGTATATGAGCTCCAATAAAGTATCAAGCTCGTTCAAACACAACGCAATTCAAGTATTTAACAAGCTAGTCATAGGTCACGAGCCCCTAAAGTTGCTGATAATAGCAAGAGCTGGCTCCCAAAACAGTCATCAAATAAAGCAGAACTATTAAAATTCGTGCCTTCACAAACTACTTTAAGGATCTTGGCCATCCCATAGGCCCATTATTTACTTTTAACCTAGCTTATAGTCCTAAATTAATGATTTGAATCCTACCCAAGACTCTGCAAATGAGAGAACACAACATTCTTAAATGCCAAACAACATATTAAAACCACCGCCTATTTCTGATGTACAAAGATAATTGAACAGTAACAAATACCCTCTGTTTATTAACACAAAAAGCATTGTTTTTAGTCCAGAAAATAGCAACAAGAGCTGCAGGACCGTCCGTGGTTGGCTTGTTCGCTGGTTTCAAAATCTACAGAGGAAATAGATGAAACCATGTAAACAATAAATGACAGAAATGCCCCTGCTCACACAACATTCATAAAAAACTGTACTCTATAAATTTATCATCAATTAGAGATTAGATGCAGCAATTTACATTAATAGAGCGTCTCTTTACCGTTAACACTTACCATTGTAACAAAGGACATAAATGCCCCGGGCACAAATGCTTTACATAAAATTTACCAAGATACTTTAAAATGAAAAGAAACTGGAAATTAAAAATCGCACATCCAGTGTGGTAGTAGCATTTGACTTGGTTTATTATCACACGAAGTCCTAATTTTTAGGACAGTAACTTATATTTAGTATTCACTTTTAGAAATTTAGTTATGGCCCGTACCAATACATCACAAAATATTTCAATTAAAAGGTTTTTGGAAAACGGTTCAAACCCATTCTGGCCCTATCCCGTGTTGAGCAGAACTCGTTCCGCCAAAACCCGTGAGGAAATTGAATATAGCACTGAACCCGTATAAAAACAAATTCTGCAAACCAGCAACATAATACAGTTAGCAACAAAATGATAATAACAATAATAATATTGAAAACATTTAGCAACACTAAAATAATATTTAGTTCACCTGAAGGTTAACGTTTTTGTTGTATTGACTCTTAGAGTGTATACTCGTTGAAGACTGATGCCAAGGATGGACCGCCACCTGTGCATATTATGATACGAACATTCAGCAAACATTTCATGAACCCTAAAGCAGAAAGTTCGGTTATGTCTGTTCATTTAATAAACAAACGAACACTAACAAAATTTTGTGTTCATTTAGTTCTTTTAGAGTTGTTTGTCTCTTAAGTTCTTAAGTAATTCGAAAGTTTTGAAATGATCCTGTGTAGGAAGTATACCTATACATGATTATACATAACCAGCATATGTATAAGTCCTATAAATAAATGAGTTATATTTATGTACTCTTTAGAATGTTAAAAGTGACAATAAACATTTCATTTTAGCCATATCTTTTATTTTAAATTTTTAAAAACTAAAAAAAAAAGGGAAAAATCATGTTTTCTTGTTTTTTTGTATAGAACCCTCCCCTACATGTGTGTAACATAGAACCCTCCCCTATTGGTTTATATAAAAACTAGCAAAGTGCCCGCGCCTTGCTGCGAGTTCGCTCAAGTTATCTCTTCGTAATGGTTTGTAGTGTTTGGCGTGGTGTGTAGTTATGCCCCTGTGCTGGATGGGCGGGAGCACTCTACATATCTCATTCTCAATTTGCGTGTTCCATGCCACCAAGCTTAGGCTTTAATTTCTGGTAGGCTCAGTTTGACTTCGGCCGTGAGTTGACCTTCAGTTGACCAAGTGACAACAAGGACATTTTGGTCATTCTCTTTTTAATATTAATAATAATAATGTGCTTGGCGTAATACATCGTGAAACACGGAAAGAGTTGGACATCGTGGTTGACCCCACACACTTACAAGCAATAGGGTCGCTTAACTCCAACCAAAAGGAGGTCTACGAAGAAATAATGCACCACGTTGACAACAAAATACCAGGCGTATTCTTTATAGACAACCCTGGGGACGAAGAAAACTTTCTTGCACAAGGCGTTGCTAGCTACTGTTCATAATCATGGCCTCATTGCACTTGCAACAGTATCATCATCAGGTGTTGCTACAAATAACATGCCCGGTGGTAGGACTGCCCACTCCAAGTTCAAAATCCCATTTAAGAATTTTTAACGCCTTGAAAATAGACCGCTAATGTTAAAAGTAAGTTGGTTTGACCTTAAACAGTGAAAATTAAACGAAGAGCCATGTTGTTTAGGTTCTTAATGGCTAGGAGTTGTTTCATTCGTCTTAGAATTGCAGAATGTCAGGGACTACATAATCAAATTGAACCCAGAGATGGCATGTAAACAAAGTTAAAAAAGATATCGAAGTTTCAAGATTTTTCGATTTAGAGTAATTTGTGAATGTCAAATCTGATGTGCTGGTAGTAGCTTTGACCATATTAACTTTATTACCTTTGCCCAAGTTAACTATCGATTCATTAGTAAAATACCATCTCTGACTTTTGAATTGGCGAAGCAAGAACTTTAAGCGAGAGTTGAAGCACCGATGGGAGAACTAGGTATATATTTCCCCTTTCTAAACTTTGAAATTACATATTTCCCTAAACCATGCTTAAAGAGCATTGTACATTTTGCATTAAAAACTTGTATTTTGGGGAAATATGTAATTTACATAGTTTAAGAAGGAGAAATATGTAAAAATCCATTTTAAAATTATCACAAACCCAGGTTATTTACTTCAATAAGTTAAGATTTATTCTTTAGAATAGTAGACCATCTTTTTTTCTTAACAACGAAATAAAGGATCTTTTTGGAAGACAAGGAATATTTGATTCCAAAGTAACACATAATCAACTTCGAAACTATGGAATGAATACCTAGAAAAACTGGTTAGGAGATATTAAGAACAATTTAAAGTTAGGTTCTACTTGAATTTTGGCTTCGACCAAAATTCAAAATATTTATGAACGTACCTAATTAATAGTGTCTTAATGTTCCACGTGAAATTTGGTTTCGCTTTGGCTTTGACCAAAATCATATATTATGAACATACATAGCAGTCTGACTTAATGTTTTACATGAACTTTGGTTACGCCTGAACCCTAAATTATTAACTAATGAGATAGTTGAAATAGATATTGAAAGAGTAAATATTCGTCCACAAAAACTTTATTTTCTTGGATTGCTTACGTAAGAAATCATTAGATTATGATCAAAACCCGTTCGATCCCACCAGCCCGGCTAGCTTACAAATTACCATTATTGTTTCAAGTGTAAAGTAGATTAACAAGACAATATAAAGTTTGAAAACATGACCTTTTCATTGTTGCAGGCGGGAATACTTACAAATATATATATAGACTTTGTTGAATTAATTAGTTTTTACAAATTTGATATAGAGAAATTTTAAAGCCAATTTTCTGTAACAGTTTGTGTCAAAGATCGTTAAGTTTATCTAAACATTTGCATTCAATTGACATTCCTACTACTTGTAAATATTTTCCATCAGTCATACACCTTAAAGATGCAGATACAAGAATAAGACAAAAGTAATAACTAATAACCCATCAACTTAGATCAACAAAAAAAAACATACTTATCAAACATTCTCTCAACTATTGCTTCTAGCCTAGAGACCACATCAGCAGATTCTGTCTTTGATTCTGCTGCCTTCGTTCTCAAAATTGCGTACTCGTCGATCGCTTTGGCTGAAAAAAAGAACAGTACATGAAACATTAAAAAAACGAATATAGAAGTTTTTTTCAGATCAACCTAACTTGAACTCTTTGGCCCGTGCCAAAAATATCACACATTTTGACCCTAACACGTATTGGCCTACTACATAATCTACGACTTACCGAATTTTCCACCCCTTTAACAAAGTCACATTTGAGTCAGCGAGACACAATTACGAGAGAAAAAAAAAAGAAACGTGACATTACCTTACAAGTTGCACAAAGTTGACTCCAATTGCCAGCTAACAAAGCAGGGTCAGGTATGTCAATCTTCAGTGAAGGCTGCTGCTCGTTGCAAATTAAGCTTATGAATTTATGTAAGTGGTTATTGTGACAATATACGAATCTAACAGATTAAAATAAGTGTGTAGTTGGGTGATAAAAGGCAATACACAGCTTACATTATCTGTTGCATCTTTTGAATCATTTCTGTTGGCTTTAATGAAACTAGGATCTTTCCAACAAATTACACAAATATTATTATTATAAAAACTTAATACAAGATTCATTTACACAAATATTTATTTCTTGCTAAAACAAAGGTATAAAACAATAGTTCTTTAGTATAGGTGGTAATTTCAACCACACAATGAGATTAGATAAACAAAACAGGTCAAATGGTTAGAAAGTTGACCATAGTTTACTTATAATGCATATAAGCCCATAAATCACTTTTTCAAAAAACTATATTATTACTTTGCAATATTGTTTTTTTAACCATCTTTGACACAAACTGTTACAGAAAAAATAAATATATATTTGGACAAAAATCGTTTCAGGCCAACACGAATAGAGCGTAAATGAGCCAAACCACTCGTGAGCTCAAGATCCAATCGAGTCGAGCCTATACAAACTTGAGCTCCAATTAATAAACTCACTTAATAAACGGGCCAGAGCCCGAGCTTCACTTTTTGAGCAGCTTGCGAGACTATTATTTATACAACTTTTATTTAGAAGATTAAGTAAAGTTTATTAATATAACATATAAAATTTTAATAAAAGTTACTATTATAGCATATAAAATTATAATAAAAGTTACTAAACACCATATATTAACTTACATATATAAACTGTTAATAAAAAATACATAACTATAAATATGTATAAAATAAACAAATTAATAATTAATAAATAATAATAAATTAGTTTGGTTTCGGTTTTGCCATTTGGGCTTATATATTATGGGCAGAAGAAAAAAATCGAGCAAAAATAATGAACTTGTGCTTAAAAGTTTTTGTTAATTATTATTATTAAATTAACTAATTGCATGAGCTAAAGTATTTTAAATAGATTATTTATAAAAATTAAAAAATAAAAAGCCAAAAATTCGGTTTGACTCGTTTTTTCAGTTATAATTATATGCAAAATCAAAACCGAACCGAAAGTTCGGTTGTTTTGGAAATATAAACCAAACCGTCAGTTTTTGTTTGAGTTTGGTTTTTTCGGTTCGGTTATTTAAGGAACAGTTTTTTCGATTCTATGCGCACCCCTAGCAAGCAGAGTTCAACCTTTAGAAATAGAGCTTAAAACGAGCTAAGCTCAAGCTCTCGTAAGTTAAACGTGCCAAGACATACCTGCTACACCGCCAAAAAAAGTATCAATCCCAAACTCGCAAATAATACACACATCCATGCAAAAAAGGCAGAACCAGCAGTTAACTTGGGCAAACTTGGAGCTGCAGCCAAAGAGAAACAAATATTATTATCAGCAGCATTGACCACATATAACATAATAGATTATCTTATTCAAAAGATTAAATAAATAACCATAATGAGCGAATTGGTATAGGTCAAAAGTATTACAAACAATAAAGCTGGTGCTAGCCCTAATTTTGAAAGTCGCCCAGATGCCCCTTCAGTACGTTTCTCAAGAAACTTCCAAGCATTACCCTGCAGTACCATCAATAAGCATAAAAAAGACAGGAAAGCAGATACAGATACTAATGATTGAAAGAATATTACATAAAAAAATTTATGCGAATATACCAAAAAATGCCACTAATAAGCTATAATCTAGATTCAAAAATTGTGCAACATAACTAACATCAATGACTACACAAAGGGCCACTGGAACTATTTTAATACAATAATACAATACTTGGAGACCATATAAAACATAGAATCAAACGCAGTTAGCTTGTAAACGATCTGAAGGCTTAGTTAACCGTTCTACAGGAAGTTCGTTTATTTAGTAAACAATTGAACATGAACAAACTTTCTGTTCATTTATTTTAAACGAACGAACATGAACACATGTCATATCCGTTTAAATGTTAGGTATCTTATGCAGTCCATTTTTTAGCATGTAAAAGTACCAAATCAGCCCTTCCAACAGGATCATTGGCATCAAGAGTGGCTGAGCTACCGTGTTCTGGTGCGAAAACATTAAGCAGGTGTGCATAAGCTTCACCATCCTACATAAAGTAACAAATGGCATTTTCTAGTTACGAAAATATTATTGTGGAAGCTTGAAGAATATAAAGAATTACCTTAAGATCAGATGAGAAGTTTGTTACAGGTTTCATATAGCCTGCCGATTTAGGACCTAACTGAAAACTTAAATACAAACACAGATGAAGAATCATAGCCACGCAAAACATAACTAAAATCGAAGACAATACAAAGACGTAACAAACCTGGAGATTGTAGATGAACATGTTATGTCGATTGTCAGAATACCCCTAAACGAGTGCCACTGAAATAGCCATCGGGATGCTTTAATAGATGGAAGTTGAACTGATCATTGAATTGGCGGTTGAAGAGCCTGTTCAATTATGAAACCGATCATTAATTTGATGTAGAGAAGAACAATTAATATTATTTAATGTTTTTAAGAAAAACCTTTTGCATCCCAAAAGATTGAGGAGTAACTTCATAAATATAATTAGTGGGGCAGTCAATTAAATTAAACCTAAGCGTTTTCGGTTCGTCCAGCCCCTCACCATCTCCCACTGTAAACCCATCTAATCCGCCACTTGCTGCCCCTAACCACCCGATGGTCACTAGGTCTCGTGCCGGCATCACAAAACCACGAGTACCTCTAAAGCTCCACACAACCTCCATCTCACCGCTTCCCGTCTCCCACTTAAAAGCTATATCTGATACTGATTGGCATGCCGCCATGATCGAAGAATATCGAGCATTAATGGAAAACAACACATGGGAACTTGTACCGAAACCTGCAAACACAAACATCATCCGATGTCATTGGCTTTTTCGACATAAATAAGATGCAGATGGTACATTGCAACGGTACGAGGCTCGATTAGTCTGTAACGGGAAAAGCCAACAAGTGGGCGTTGACTATGACGAGACGTTTAGCCCTGTGGTTAAACCAACCACCATTCGTACCGTTTTGAATTTAGCCGTATCACGAAGTTGGCCAATTCACCAACTTGATGTGAAAAACGCATTTCTCCATGGAGACTTGAATGAAACGGTCTTCTATGTTTCAACCGCTGGGATTTTTAAATGCAACGAAACCGAACTATATTTGTCGGCTTCTTAAATCGCTATACGGTTTGAAACAAGCACCACGTGCGTGGTATGACCGCTTTGCAACGTACATTACAAAATGCGGGTTCCAAAGTACCGTTAGTGATACATCATTATTCGTCTTCAACAAGGGTGACAAGATGGCTTATCTACTTTTATATGTAGACGACGTTATTCTAACTGCCTCCGATAACACACTTCTTGTTAGAGCATAATGTCTATTGCTAGGGTCTTAGATGTATTAGATATGATTGTGTAGAGCTAAAATGTCAAATGTATAGTTTGAGTTTAAAGGTCAACGCATAAGTCTTCAAGTCAATGCATATCATATGCGGCGTATATGATATACGTCGTATATCATATAGGGACTTGATGTGCTTGTTCATGTTTCCTATAAATAAGCGACTTATGCGTTATTACGTAGACTTTTGGTGAATGTTAGAGTGAGAGAGTAGAGAGAGAAAGTTGTTACAAAGTCATATCTTGTAATCTTTGAAGTTATCAATGAAGAGAATGCTTAATGTTTACTTGTGTTGTTTAATCTCAATGGATTCCGCACTTTGAGATATAATCTGTAACATCTATAGATCCTAATTGTTGATTACATCAGCATGTCATCCAATTTCACTTCTCCGGGACATTATTAACACTTTGTCATGGGAATTTTCCATGTCGGATTTGGGTAGCTTGCATCACTTCCTCGGGATACGAGTCACAAAGAAAACAAATAAGTTATTTCTTGATCAAACTTCATATGCCAATGACATCTTATCCTGGGCCAAGATGACAGATTGCAAACCATGCCATACACCAGTCGATACATCCACTAAATTGAGTGCCTCAAACGGGGATTTACTTTCGGATGGAACCTTGTACCGCTAACTTGTCGGGGCTCTTCAATACCTCACTATAACAAGGCCAGATCTCACCTATGCGATGGAACAAATTTGTTTATTTATGCATGCCCCTCGAGACCCGCATTTACAGTTTATGAAACGAGTCCTTCGTTACCTTAAAGGCACTCTCGAATATGGCTTGACCATTTCCCCATCCAAATCGACCCAATTAGTTGCCTACTCCGATGCCGATTGGGGAGGATGTCCTGATTCACGAAGATCAACATCGGGATATTGTGTTTTCCTAGGGGACAACTTGATTTCATGGTCATCTAAACGCCAACCGACTATATCAAGATCAAGTGCCGAAGCTGAGTATCGCGGTGTGGCTAATGCGGTTGCCGAAACAAGTTGGCTACAAAACCTACTTCTTGAATTGCTTATACCAACCCGCAAGGCAACTATTGTATACTGTGACAATGTTTCAGCATGCTACCTTTCTGAAAATCCAGTACAGCACCAACGTACAAAACGCGTAGAACTTGACATCCATTTTGTTCGAGAAAAAGTTCGTGTAGGGGCAGTTCGAGTTCTACATGTTCCCTCCGAGTTTCAGTATGACGATATCTTTACGAAGGGTCTCTCAAGACAACTTTTCACACGTTTTCGATCCAGTCTATGCCTCCGATCATCTACAGCACCGACTGAGGGGGTGTATTAATTGTAAATATTCTAGTCAATATTCTTGGTTAAATATTTATTGTATATAGTTATTTGTTTCCTTTTATATGAGCTTAAATTGCTCCTTAGAAAAAGTGATCTCTGTATATATATGATTGTGATTGGAATGAGAAAGGCACTTTGGAATTCACTTTCTTACGTGGTATCACAGCCTTAGGTTTTGGTTACTTTCTTTTTCCGCTACACCACCACAAAAATATAAACCCTATCCGTCGCCAACGATTTCAAACCCTTAGACAGGGCGGCTAGCCGCCATAGCCGCCGCCCTGTCCCATCTCCGTTGTTGGTTTCGTTTATATTTTTATTTCAGGTTTATGTCAAATAAAGCTTCGTTATTCATCGGCTGCCTTCCAATCCTATTGATATCACTATAACCTTTTGATACAATGATTTTCGGTTGATGACATCATAGATTGACTTTCATTACAAAAGTTCACTATGGTTTTGACTTTATGCTAATTTTCTCGAACATGATAAAGAAGCATGCTATATCTCTTATAGATCTGATTTTTTTACTTCATCTTCTTCATCTTGGTTGGGTTATTTTTTTTACTAGTTCTCTTGGTTTACTTCTAAGCATTTACGGCTGCTTCTTTTTCCTTGTTTTTCTTTAATTATTTTATCGGTGTTTGAGCCACAATAAGGACCATGTTCCACAGCCACCGACCTCAAACTACGGTTTGATTATATTAGTTTTCTTTTTCTTCTAAGATCTACGGATCTGATCTCTTGATCTACGGATCCAAGAGATCGCCGTTGACCACGGTCATCGGCCTTTCTTATTGTTCTTTCTTTCTTTTTACTTTTTCTTTCCTTTTTTTTAAGATCTTCGGATCTAAAAGTCCGCCGGATGCTAAGCCTCGACAAACCGACACACGACTACCGGTCATCGGTTGTGAACTTACCGCTAGCCGATCATGATTATCATTCAGAGAACCAAGAACCAATGAACTACAATCGCGTAATACCAACAAGCACAATAAAGCAAACTATGGATGGCACAATCAAACAATAAATGGATGGAGATATCAACACAATATGGATTTGATGGCAAAAGTTTTGATTTTCGAGTCGATTGAAGCACGTTTATCTTATTATTATTGTTATGTTTCTATATGTATTGTTTTCCAGTCTAAGCGTCCAATTCTCTACCGCTACGACTGCAGGGGAGTATTGGAACATATAGGATTAGGGTTTAGTACCAAACCCACGGGCCGGTTTATCTTTATATAGTGTAACCCTATATTGAATGGAATGTGCTGCTCATGTTATTGTGTATTAACCACAACCAAGCATCACCAATTAAAAGTCCTTAATAATAATAACAATAATATAGATAGATGATGACATACTTTAGCAATACTTTAGCAAGACTTTAAACTCATTTAATTGATGGCACCATAAATCATAAAGGATAGAAGATAATTATATTAAATGTGAAGCTTTATAAACTTGTACGATACGCTTGAAGAATGAGAAGATGTAATGGCAAATTATTTTTTCTGCTCAATTGTGAAATGACGTTTATGTCTTATCCTCTAATTGTGAAATTACATTCACGTCCATCACTCTACCTTAATAATATAATATATAATAGATAATTAAAGTAAACCAGCGAGAAAGCAACATTGTTCACCCTCTTATTAGTCTCTTCATTTGTTATCAAATGAGTAGTCATCATTTACCATTTGGTCTACGCCTAGCAGCCTCATACTAACAACAAAATAAAGCATTCAAGAGATTAATAAAACCACTTAAGAAAATACCATAAACATTTTATTTTCACTTGCACAAAAAAAACCTTACTTGTTAGTTCAAGTAATTAGAATTCAACTTCCTAGGATAAGCCTTCACAAACAACCTCTTTCATTTTACGGTATAAGATTATAAATTGTTTATTGGATTACATCGAAACAGAAGGCAAGCGGGCAACAAGCTGCGCCGCTACCCCTTTTTGAATCGCAAAACCCAATCTTTTAAAAACTATATTTGCTGATCTTGGAGTCATAACATTACTATGCATGACCCGCTGAACACGGGTAAGTAGCTCCACAGCTTCAGGCGCGAGGAAACCAAAAGTGTCAAAAGCAAAATGAATAAATACATGTTGGTTGTCAAGACACGCCTTTTCATGTTTTGCCACCTTACCTGAAGCAGCTTTTAATGTGGCTTGACCGACCGCGAAACCACTACTCCCTAAGCCCACCAAAGGAGAAACCCCTGTTAAATCCACACACACGTGTTTCCCTCCTATCCATCCAAACACCAAAATGTCAGCCGGTCGAAGAGATGATCTTCCCTCCGATGGGTCAGTCAGGAAATTCACAGGTGCTTCTTTCTTAACAGAAATTCCAGCTCACCTGAATATATCAAAGAGCACATCCCTAACCAGATCGTGTCGGTATAAGATCTCTAAATGGCTACCAAGCTGTCACATTTACCGAAAAAAGAAACAAACAATAAAAATAAACAGTCGGCTTTATAAAACATAACATCCGAAAATATTGCAGTGGCACTGCTTTCATAAAACCAATCAGTCTATTTCTTCCTCGATAAGAAGATCCCTCTTAACACAACTCGGTCACCTTATCAGGATAAAAAGTCTAGCTAACCTTTCTCAAGATTTATTGGAGGAAAAGTTATTATTTTTGGGGGTGATTTTAGAGAAATTCTACCAGTTGTACAAAATGGATCCAAGAGTGACATTTTCAATGCTTCCCTAAGTTCTTCCCACATTGGTAAAATGCAGGGTTCTTAGGTTAACAAAAAAAACATGAGGCTAACTGTCGGATGCCAATCATCTAATATGTAACACACCAAACGATTTGCAGAATGGCTGTTGGAACCTTGGTTTAAAAAAGCGCGCCTGAGGCGAGCCGAGGCGAGAGGCGACCTAAGGTGAGGGCCTCTTCGCTTTAGGCTAGTTAAGGCTAGCAATGTTCAAAAGGCGAGCCTGAGGCGAGCTTTTTAGGCAAAAAGCGACCTAAAGCGAAGGTGAGGCGCTTGTCTTTCGTACGCAAGTGGTTTTTAAGCATCTAAATGTTGTACAATATGTTTTTTTAGGTCGTATGTGTAGGTAGTTTATATATTAAATCATATATAATGCTTAAATATAGCTACATCATGAGTCAAGATGCTAAATATCCATGATATATACATATATAAAAATTATATAAATGCGTTCGCCTCAAGTACGAAAAGCTCTCGCTTTTGCGTCTGGCGCTTCACGCTTCTGTTTTAAACCCTGTCGCTTTTCTTCGCCTCTCGCTTTTTAAAACCAAGGTTGGAACTCGATGAAGGATAACTTGGGGGTCAAAATGATGGTGAAGGCATTATAGAGATTCCAAATGATCTTTTAATTGGTGATTCATCAGATCCAATTTCTGAGTTGACTGATTTTGTTTATCCTTCAATCTTAGAAAACGAGGTTGTACACGACATTAATGAACGATTTTTGGTATTATTTCCTAATGATGAAGTTGAGTACCTAAGTTTCTGATAGAATTGATCAGTCTAATAGTGCTCGTGAGGATTTCGATCCAGCTTTATGCTCATTGAATTTTCTAAATGGTTTAAAAATGTCTGAAATGCCTAACCATAGATTGACTTTTAAAGGCGGTGTGCCAATAATGTATAAGGAATATTGACCAAAAAAAACGGTATGTGCAATGGTACTAGACTTCAAGTAATCCAATTGGGAAGGCGTGTTATCGAAGTTAAAGTAATTTCAGTACCAATATCGGTTATCGCACTTAATTTACTCGTAGTGGTCTAACGTCTTCAGTTAAGAAACTCCTTTCTAAGTTCAACATAGTTTCCAATTTCAGTTAGTTTTGCAATGACAATTAACAAAAGTCAATGCCAGTCGTTAGCAAGAGTTAGAATATGTTTGAGAAGCCTGGTTTTTACACATAGTCAATTTTATGTGGCTTTATCAAGAGTGAAGAGTAGAGACGGTCTCAAAATGTTTACTTTGAATAACCAAGGAAAAGTTATAAACAAGACAACAAATGTGGTTTACAAAAATATTTAATAGTTTATGAATTTTTTGCTTTAATGTTTTAGATTATGTTTTTAAACAGTGTACTGTTTATCTATACTGTTTGTAAGTTTGTGTTTTAAGTACTTTGTTTTCGTGCCAATATGAATTGCAGTTGCATACGATGTTGCTCTACAAAGAAACATTATACACTATATTTTGTCGTTTCAAATATTATATGCTTATTCGATGATTTCTATATTTTCACGCATGACACCCACGGATCAATAACCTAGTTTTTACATTAAAACAAAATCCACCAAAATAACATGAAAACTTATATTATAGGATACACAATATAAACTTTGAACATCATACAATTTTGCAACATCATTAGATTAGGCTCCTGATCTTAACTTTATAAATCACTGACAGTTCATTTATAGGATCATCGATCTGACCAACCAAAGGCGGTATCATTGACGGTTCACTGCAACCAAAGAGACCTGAAGTAGGGTCCGCAGCTCATCCAAATCTTCAAATGGCTAAAACTTCCACACCAAGATCCACATCAGCCTATCATTTCCTTTGTTTCCTGAACACAAACTGTCCATTAGTCTTTTGTAACCAAAAATTAATCTTTTCCATAAATATGACACTAACATTAATCTTCATTTATTACTACTGTTTTTTTTAACTGTGAATATTTATAAACCAAACCAACACCAACAAAGAGAAAAAAGAACACCACCAACACACCCTCCACAACCCGGAGAGTAGCGCCACAAACATGAGCAAACTACTTGAAATCAAAGTTACACCATTATAACCAATCTACCGACCTGTACTTTGATCTTTTATTGAACCATAAAAATCCAAGCGCTTTAATATCTCCAATAATCTCCTCTACTTTCACCTCCTTGCCTTCAAAAACCTTTTCGTTCTTGCTTTCCAAATTCTCCAACAAGCAATAATAATAATCCCGTGAAACACCTCTTTCTCGACCTCACCAAGCTTGATGATCTTGTGAAGTTCTAACATATATCTAACCAAAATTACTACTGTTACTAATAAGTTTTATTATTGATTAGTTATAAAGTTATTATTATTATTATTATTACTATTATTATTATTATTATAAGGTAAACATGTAACAAAAGTTACGTGAACATAATAATAAGAAGCTATATATATTGTTATTTTGTGCACTTACTAGATTGTAGAACTGTGACAGCCGGACAAAGCCAGTGAACCTGGATCATACGTGCTTGTTAAGTGGATTATGAACCTCTGTTAAAAAGACGAATCAAGCCGCAATATAATGATCAAGAGGCTTTTGTTTGTTGGACTTTGAAAACATAAAAACACGAGTCCAAGATTTCTTGTTTTTGTTCGATGGCATCTTCGAATCTTTCTTTTCATAAACTTCACCCATGTACCCAACAACAGCCTAATGATCAAAAACAAAATAAGTTACCAAATCTTGATTGTAAATAACAATGAAAATGAAGTTTAATATTCACCTGCGCGCCTTGATCGATCACATTACGTGGTGGTAACTCCAATGGATTCCCTTCAACTTTCAGCACGCGTAACTTGGATAACATCCTAAACGAGTCCGGCAGCACGCGTATCTGGTTATTACACATATCCAACTCTTCTAGAAGCTCCAGATTCCCAATGGATCTAGGAAGTGAAGCCAGGTCAGCAAAGTTGTTGCTGATATCAAGCTTAGCGAGGGTCGTTGCAAAGCATAAGCTCTCAGGCATTGACTCAAGCTCATTAAAACTCACATCAAGTTGTTGGATGTTTTTTAATGATGACATGGTAGTTGGCAGCCTGCTAATGTTATTGTACCGAACAGAAAGTTTTTTTAATGACTCGATTCTTCCAACCGCTTCTGGTAAAGCTATTAGCTTGTTATAGTCTGCAAGAAGCTCTTTGAGTGATGAACAATGACCAATAGCATGTGGGATTTCTTCAAGATTATTAGTTTCAATGTTGAGTTTTTGTAAACTCACGAGTGAACCAATGGAATCAGGAAGAAGCGACAACTGGTTTGAACTCAAATCAAGTTCTTGAAGGCGGGTCAATCTACCTAAACTTGCAGGTAACAAAGTTAACACGTTTCCGTGTAGATCAAGACTGATTAAGTTAACAAGATCACATATGGACTCTGGGAGTTCTATAATCTTATTGGAATGAAGATCAAGTTTTGTTAAAGATAAAAGGTTTCCAATGGAAGATGGTAAGACAACAAGACCGTTTTCAGATAGATCGAGTGTGGTTAAACTTGTTAACTTCCCGATTGAATCGGGAAGCCATTCGATTTGGTCCATAAGTTTATTACCAAGATTAAGATCTTTGGTTCCTTTCTTTGAAGACACTTCAATCAAACTCGCAAGCTTTATCAGACTCAGTTTTTCACCATCTGCGCCTACAAAACGCAACATTTTTTATAATCGCATTATAATCTTTTTAAGTGACATAACAATCTTACCAGAAGTACCGGAAGGTTTCAGAGTAGAATCAACAATTTGAGGTCTGGAAAACTCGTTCGACCGGCCACCATAAAATGTGGATTTGGAAGTCTTTAAATAGCTGTCATCTTTAGAGACCAAATTAGGATTTTTGACTGATTCTTTATCAAAAGACAATCTTGAAGTGGATGATGTAGACACATTCATGCTGCTCGCGGTACTTTGATCAAGATTTGCACCCGCAAACGACGAAGAACTACTTGAATTTGATGTTGTCGTATTATTGTTACTATTAACAGCATTATTGTTATTTGGAATATTGGATGGTGCGCAACATTCGGAAGCTCTCTGAATCATTTTGTCGAAAAGTTGATGGTAGTGTTCGAGTTCTAGCAACTTAACCGCTTCCCGCTTCTGTTCTTTGTTTAGGAACTGATGAAAATGCTTCTGCATCTCTACCAACACATTGAAGAGTTCATCAGGGATGCACTTTCGCTTCTTTTGGCGGGAAATGAGTTCGAGTCTTGATTGTCCTTCGTTGTCTGTGTTTCTTATGAGAATGAGCGCAGCTTCAACGTCGTCGATTCCAGGCCTTGGAGGAAGAGACCTGTGAACCCTCATGATCTCTTCGACCAATTCATCCGCTGATTTGAAAGATGAATCCATGTGCTTCAACTTATATAGCTGATGCAAAATGATCAAAGATTAATTTAAATATTTTACTTAGAGAACAACATTAAAATTACAAATTCGGAAACTCACCTTCAAATGTTTTCAACTTATGGTAGTGAAATCACGAGTATGATCAAGTGTGTGTGACTAAAATAAATGTCTGTGAATGCTACAGTCCTTTATTTAAAGAGACTCACGGGATTCGCCGATTGGTGGGTCCAACCCGACATGAATCTAAAATTTTGGCACGACTCAAACTCGATAATTGTGTATGACATGGGAACCCAAACACTACCTGCATATTTACAGGTTAACCAAACACAAGCCGTTTGACTCGGAAATTATTTATAGGTTATTGCTTCCACATATTAATACTTAAAATTCACATTTTTATAGCAAAAATATATATATACAAGTTTATACAAAGCAATTGCATTCTAGTATGACCATTTCCTTTTCAGTTTTGAATTTTTTAAAAACACATTTTAAAAAACATTATAAATAAATGGGTTAAACGTGTCAACTCAAGAACCCATCGGGTTGACCCGAATCCGACCACTTAGGTAAAAGGGTTCGCGGGTTTAACCAAAACTAACACGGACCCATTTATGCCAAACCGACGAATTACGTATTAGGTACGTGTAGGGTTTTCGTGTCTTCGTAGAGATTCACACCACCCTTATCCTTATCTTTTGCTTGAATATGTTCCATCTTTAATCCTTCTTTTTATCACTAATGCTTTGTTAAAAATCTATTCATGAAATGTTCATACTTATAATCGAATATGTTTGCACTTAGGGTTTCAAACAAATCGAAAGAGCATGAACAAGGCCATGTTAAGAAAATAATGTGTTTATGAACGATTCACAGGCGCTTATCGAACAAGATTTTATGTTCATGTTCGTTCATTGAGAAATGAATGTGTTCATGAATGGTTCACAAACACAAACGAACACAAATACAATAGGTGGAGCCTAGAGATTGAGGTTGATGTTCATCAATGTGAAATAATGAGAAAGAAAATGAGAACAGTGCAAAAGCAATATGAGAATATAGTTTCGTATTTATGTTGGGGGTAATAAACTAATGAATATATAATGTTTAGATAAAATAAATAAATGTGCCAAAAACTTTCATGAACATGTAAAACGAACGTTCATCAACGCATTATCGAATGTTCACGAATACAACTGAACGAGAGGGGTATTGTTCATCTTCGTTTGTTTAACTAAACGAACGAAATTTCATGTTCATGCTCATCCATTTTTTAAATAAACGAACATAAATAAACTTTTTGTTAAACAATTCATAAACAGTTTGCTGAGCGTTTGATTCGTTTACAGCCCTATTCGTACGAAATAAAAAAAGGTTCATAAATGATAGATCCAAAACAGGATAAGTACAAAGTAGGGCCGGACTTTACCGTTATGGATGACAAGTGGTGTCGCATGAGAAGCTCACCCGTGTTTACAAAGCTCATGCCTAAACCGTCGTCTCTCCACCTTTTATTGGTTAAAGAAGAAGACACTTAACCACTCCCTTTTATGGGTCCAAATCAATACTTCTAAATTTGTGTAGTATTTATGCCCACCGACACCTCATCATAACTTCTTTATTACATGGGGGCCAACCATAATTATGTCAGCGGGTTGAATTGTTTAACCGGAAGACAGCCATATTTTTATTGGTGTCAAATTCGTTTATTTAGCCGCATACATTTTTATTATGAAAATATTTCAAACAGGTTGACGGGTGTAATAAAGTTTTAATCTTGCTAATCTAGGTGGTGGGTTTTAAAAAATCTGTTGAGCGGGTAAAAACGAGTTAGATATAACAACTTGAAACATGATTATTTGTGGGCATGGATATTTAAAAGTTGTCATCAGTGCTATCTCACTATCTAAATCATTTGAGTAAAGTGTCATTTTTGTCTTTGTGGTTTAACAAATAATACGAATTTAGTTTAAAGAGTTTATTTTTACATATGGAGCATCCACATTTTCTAATTCTTGCATATTACATCCAAATCAGTAACCCCGTTAAATTGAATCGTTAAGTCATGGGCAGACATGTCTTTTCACTTTCTTTATTATTTATTATAGGAGTATAGTGCCAAAATCATCCCTGAAGTTTGGTCACATTTGCGAATTTCATCCAAAAATATATTTTTTCGTAATTAGATCGTTGATGTTTCCCAACCGTCACCAATTTCATCCAAATTGTTAATTCGGTCTAAATTCAACGTTAACTAAAGGATGTTACTGCCCTTACATGTTTGTTTACATTATTATTATTATTATTATTATTACACTAAGCTAAACCCTTTATATGACTAAAAATAAAGAATAATAAACAAATGGATACTATATTGGATTCAAACATAGGATTCATGAGATGTTATATATGTCATCGAACAAACACATAATAATAATAATAATAATAATAATAATAATAATAATAATAATAACAAACATGTAAAAGGACAGTAACATCGCTGAGTTAACGTTGAATTTAAACTGAGTTAACAATTTGGACGAAATTGGCAATGGTTGGGAAAAACCGAGGGTCTAATTGCGAAAATATATATTTTTGGACGAAATTCGCAAACATGACAAAACCTCAGGGAAGATTTTGGCACTTTACTCATATAATAAAGAAAGATTGAAAAGACATGTCTACCCCTAACTTAACGGTTAAATTTAACGGGGTTAGTGATTTGAATGTAACTAGCTAAAATTGGAAAACATGAATGGTCTATATGCAAAAAATAAACTTTTTGGACTAAATTCGCATTATTTGCCAAACCACAAGGACGAAATTGGCGCTTTACTCAAATCATTTTAATAACATTTAAATTAAGTGTGTGAATTCGAACAAGAACCCCTTGAATATTTAGACTTGAGAGGTCAAATTATTCTATAAAGGGGGACAAAAATAAGAAGGATGAGAAGGATTTGTAGCAAAAAAACACCATAAAAATAATGAAAAATTAATAAAAAAATCATAACGCAAATTTTAATACAAAAACGAAAAATGTAAAACACCTGTTTCCACCATATTCCTCGTTGTCAATAAAAAAAAAGTTGAGTGAAAAAGATCATTGTATCTTTTTGTTTATCATTGTGTTTTGTGTTTATTTTCATTTTTGATTGTGTCTTTTTTCTTGATATTGCGTTATATTACTCAACATTGTGTCATATTTTGTTTGGCGTTGTGATATATTTTGCGATCTATTGTGTCTTTTTTTTTGTTTATCATTGTGTTGTTTGTTTATTTTTAGCATTGTGTTTTTCGTCATTTTTTAACGGGAATGACAGGGAAAATATTTTGTTTTTTTTTTCATTTTTTATTTATATGCTGGATTATGATCTTTTTATTTTTATTTTTTTAAAGGATTTTTTGTGTGACCACAATTTTTTCACACTCCTCACTTTTTTTTTTCTTTTTTTTTTAATTTTTTATATGCATTTTAACTTTTAAATCACAAAGTGATCAATTATGAAGCTAATAATATAAACCCATTTCTAATGCAAGATTCACTACCATCCATATACCATACAGTGCCACACTTAACCCACCCGTTCTCCTACGTTGATCGTCAACTTCAGTTACCATAAGCGAACCCGAAAGAGACAGGATCTCAAACGGCCCCTGCATTCACAATGATATAAGATTTGTTCAGATTGAGGGGTGTGCATAAACTAGGGGTGGCAAATAGGTTGGGTTGGGTCGAAATGGGTCATGGGTTGGAAACGGGTTAGGGTTGAAATGGGTTAGGGTCGGAATGATTCAATTAAAAAAAAGGTTGTTTTGGTTCGGGTCGGAACGGGTCCAAGTCGGAATGAGGCAAAACGGGTTTAGGGTCGGTTTTTTTTTATTTTTATTTATTTATGTTTTTTGAACGAGAACAACGGAGGAAACAGTTTTGTTTTTTTACATTTTTTGTTTTCGATTTATATTTTGAGTTATAATTTTTTAATAAAGTTTTTCGAATTTTTTTTGAGGTTATTAAGAACAAAATCCCCTAAAAAAAATTCAAAAAAAATCATAATTATAAATCTAAAACAAAAAATGTAAAAAAACAAAAATGTCTTACATTGTCCTCGTTAAAAAAACACCTTGATTCAAAACCTGTTTTGGCTCTTTCCGACCCGTTCCAGCCCGAACCCGTTAACCCGAGAAATGAGCTAAAACCGAAACTGAAAACCAAAATTGAACCAATCGAAACTGAAAAAATCGATCAAAACGAAACTAAAAAGCTAAAACCGAACAGAATTGAAACTAAAAAAACCAACCAAAACAAAACAAAAAACCGAAAACGAATCCAAAATCAAACAAAAAGAAACAAAAGAAACCGAAACCCAACCTGTCCAGTGCGAAACCTCGTGTCGGCTCGAAACCTGATCCGAGCCAAAACCTAAACCAAACTCGTTCCAATCCAAAACCCATTTCGACCCGAACCTGCCACTTTTCATTAAGACACTAACCCACATGACCCATTTCTTTACATTTGTCAACCCATTTTGACCCGAAAATAAGAGGGTGGAATTTCAAGTGACATATTTTGATCCATTTAGGTGCTGTTTGTTTTGTAAGACAAAAACTGTCTGCAATCTGATCTCATCTGATTTCATGTCTGCAACAGAAGATGTGATCTGAAACTCTGCAATCTGAAAATATAACACTGCTTGTTTTATAAACTGGATATCATCTACATAAGATG